>NW_007249764.1:572416-644698 GCF_000164805.1 Carlito syrichta
CACCAGCCGGCCGCAGTTTGGGAAAGTTTCGGGGTCGGCCCCCCTCCCCATCCGACGTCTTTTCCAGACCCTAAGGGATTTGCTCGGCGGCCCCGGGAATCATCCTGGAAGGGGAGAAAGACTTGGAACCGGGAGGCCGTAATCTGTTACAAATAAAACAGAAAAGATAGAGGGGAAAAAAAAAAAATTCATGTCCGGGTCCGTCTGTCGCCAGCTAGTGCCTTTTGTCTAATCTTTGGCCTCTGCAAATCTGCTTTCCAGCCCGGGGAATAACGTGGTCGCCTCCGAGAATGGCCACGAGCCTGTCTTTTGTTTTTTAAATCAGAATTTATTGGAGGGGAACCCCGAAGCTTCCTTGGCACGTTGTTTTGGGGGCAGAACCGAGTGCTTCTCTGTTACTGGCCTCTTTCAAAGGGCGACGGAGGCCCGCAGGGGAGCACCCGCATCCACCCTGGGCACCCGCGCCTGGGCTCCCTGGGGAGTCTCAGCCTCCCTCGAGGGTGTTCCCTGCAGACCCCCAGATTCCTCACCCGAGGCCTTTCCTCGCAGAAAGGCGTGTGTCCGCAAAGTCGGCCCGGCAGGCTGAGGGAAGAGTGGTACATCCCAGAGTCCCCTTGCTGGGACCCTGTCTCAGTGCCTTTCCTGGGCTAACCCGCCCCAGGGCGCCTGGGAGCAGAGACGCCCGGATTTCCATCACGATGTTTCGACAGGGAGGAGAGGTTCTGGCAACAATCTGTTGGGTCTGGTTTGTTGCCTACATGTTGAGTTAAAGGTTTTCATATCTGTCGCTTGCTGTGTCATTTGCTGGCATCTCTTCAGTGCGTTGCTTCTTCTAAAGCCATGATGGAACATGACCATTATTAATCGGGTATACATTTAGTGATGCGTCTTATGGAAAAGAGGACATTAACAAGGTACAAAAAGACCCCTATGTCTCTTCATGTAGGAAACGAATGCTTGGAACATTAGATCATCAGTGTTGAATTGTAGCTTTCAGTAATACCCTACTGCTTTTTTTTGAGTCAGCTATTTTAACGAATGAATTTTGCACTGCGGCGAGGCTATTAATTCCAAAGAACAGGTTGAATTTTTTGTTTTGCACTTGAAGTAGCAATATATGGAAATATTAAATTCATGCGCTTGCAGAATAGGGGAAGGCAAGGCATGGCTTCAATTTTTAAAAAAAGTGTGTGAGTGTGTGTGTGTGTGTGTGTGTGTGTGTACCTGATAGGTTTAGGTCCAAGACTATGTTTTACGAAGTTCTTGCTGCTAAAAATCAGACTAGAGAATTAAACTCTCAGAAATGGAATATTCTATGAAGAAGGAGAGAAATGATCATCCTAAGTAATGGTCAACCTGTGAGGCTATTTCTGCCATGGCTAGGAGTATCTTAGTATATTTTCTGGTTTGGGTGGAAGGTCAGGTATCTTGGGCTGTTTTTTCTCTTGGATTACTTCCTTCATTCCTTATTTAACTGTAAAGACAGCTTTTGAAAGTGTGGTACCAGGAGACTTATCAGAAGTCAGGTCTCACTACCTGGCACCAGGATTTTGAGCTAGCAGCAATTTTAAGGGAGTGGACAATTTCTCCTTTGACATTAGAAGGTCACCTTCAATCCATCTTGACTACTTACCATTTGTTATCTTATAACATAATTTTAAAATTCATGTGCTTTCTACTCTCCTAAATCTTGTACACAATGAAGACAAATGCTGTGTCTGATTCACTTTGCATTTCCTACAGAAGATTGTAGGTTATGTTGCACACAGTCGGTGCTCAGGTAGTACTAAATGGGTAAGTGCTGAAGATAGCTAATACATATACCATAATGCAACCTGCACTCATTATCATTGGCATGCATTTTAAGTTCAATGTTCTCTGAGGCCTAATTTGTAAGAGCTTTGCTTTTATGGTAGAAAATGTTCATTGATTCATACTTTGGACAACCATTGTGCACACACATTGTGCACCAACAGGCTTTGGAAATTACTTTGATAAAATTACTTGGAGACCTTAAATGTATGGAAAACTACTTGGAGACCCTAAATGTTCTGTTGTATCCCAACCAGATTCTTGGAACTAAATGATGCCTCCTTCATTCAATGAATCTTTGTTATGTCATCTGAAGAAACTATCACCTGCAAACTTCTTGATGTTACTTGGCTGTTCATATATTCAAGATTAAGTTGAAGATCTGGCTTCAGATTCTCTTTCTGCAGCTGATTTGAATCAGCAAAGCGATTTCCAATGCCATAGTCAGTTGTCACAGTGAGGCTTGGCTTTCTAATCATGAATTTGAACCAGCTGTAAGATTATGATTGTATATTTTCATTAAGCGTTTCACCTAAGATGCTCTGAAGGTTTATAGTATCAGTTTTTTCTGAGAATTTTACAGGAACTGTTATTCAAACGTATTGACTAATCTTGACTTTCCGCGCACCTTTTATGAAACTGCATTGAGGCTGGCTTGCTAGAGGGCTCTCCTTGAAGAGCACTACAGCATGCAGATGTACTCTGTAGGGATGTATTTTTGAAGCCCAGCACTCTCTGTGCCAAAAGAAAGGTCAGAAGTAGGCTAAGGACTTCGTGCTCAGACTTCTCCTGGATGGTCATTATTGTCTTGCTGATTGTGTAGTAGGAAGAGGTTTTGCCATGATGTGGTAGCTTCTGGTTCATCTCAGAAAAGCTACAATCTGTCGTAACATTTGAAGTGAATGGTTGACTCCCTCTCTTCTCTCCAAGAGGTCTGTTCTTTGCCAAACTCAAACTTCAGTTATTAGAACACTGCGATCAGTAGAAAGACCACGAAACTCTGTGAGGAATCAGGAGGGTCATCCAACAAGCATGACTTATGTCGACGTTACATTAAGAGCATAACACTCATGGGCTCACATCCTGGAAAGCCGTAGGAGCTGGCTGTCCAGAGGCCCCTGGGCCTCAGTGCAAGCCAGGTGGGAGAACTCTATGCAAAAGCAACAGCAATGTGTAGGGAATTCCTGGAAAAGTCTTTGAGATGACTCTATGACTTACTTTTATATTTTATTTGTACTTGTCTGCAACTTTGTAACTTATACGTAACTACCTTAAAATCTGAACCAAAAGAAGGAAAATATGGCATGGATTTCTTAATGCACAGCTTGAAATGAAAATACTATCTCAGTTTATTTTTATTTTTACTTTTAGAGACAGGATCTCGCGTTTTTGCCCAGGCTAGAGTGCAGTGGCACCATCATAGCTCACTGCAGCCTTGAACTCCTTGGCTCAAGCAATCCGCCTGCCTCAGCCTCTCAAGTACCTGGGACTACAGGCACACGCCACCAAGCCTGACTAATTTTTGTTGTTTTTGTTGAGATAGGGTCTCACTATGTTGCTCAGGCTGGTTTCGAACTCTTGGCCTTAAATGATTCTCCTGCTTCGGCCTCCCCAAGGGCTGGGATTACAAGCGTGAGCCACAATGCCCAGCCTACTTTCTCCACTTTAATCAATTCTTCATTTTGAACAAATTACTGATAGTTCAGTAAATTTAACTGTATATCTTTGTTCTTGTTGGTAAATACAAATTTGGAAATTTTAGTAAATATGAATTTGCTAATTTTAGTGAATACTACTATTTTAAAAAGCACATAGAAATAAGTCGGACAGACAATGGATTTATACTACTGTGAAATGAAGGAAAAGTTGGGTAAAGCATACTTCAGAGATTTAGGTAGGTTAGTTTGTCCTGTGATGACAGCTACCTTGTGTACTTTCTGTGAAGCAGGTGTAATGGACATTACTAAACATATCAGCAATGAAATTATAGTTGACCGAGGTATAGCATGATATTATAAACAAGTCATTTCACTTGTCTTCACCAAATATGACTGTAGTACTCGTAAAGACAACAGTACTAGCTAAATTTTTCCGTACCAGTGAACACAACCGAATATATTTTAAAAAGTAAGCTTTGGTATGTTAAACAGACCAGTTAATTGTATGAAATAACTGTTTGTGTTTTGTTTTTGTTTTTTTTTTGAGTCGGAGTCTCACTTTATCTCCCAGACTGGAGTGCAGTGGCATGATCATGGTGATCGTGGCTCACAGCAGTCTCAACCTCCTAGGCTCAGGCGATCCTTCCACCTCAGTATCCTGAGATACTGGGACTACAAGTGCGTACCACCATACCTGCCTGTTTTTGTTTTTTTTTTAAGTTGGAGTCTCACTCCATTGCCCAGGCTGAAGTGCCGTGGCACACTCACGGCCATCCCAGCGTCTACCTGCTGGGCTCCGGCAATCCTTCCTCCTCAGTCTTCCAAATAGCTGGAACTATAGGCATGTGCTACCACGCCCAGCTAATTTTTGATTTATTGTAGAGACGAGGTCTCTCCAAGTTGCTCGGGCTGGTCTCGAACCCGTGGGCCTCCCAGAGTGCTGGAATTACAGGCTGAGGCTGAGCTACTGAGCCCAGGCTTTTTGTTTTTTTTGAGTCAGAGTCTCACTCTGTTGCCCAGGCTGGAGTGCAGTGGCATGCTCACAGCCACCGCAGTCTTGACCTGCTGGGCTCAGAAAAATCCTTCTGCCTCAGCCTTCCAAGTAACTGGAACCACAGGCTTGTGCCACCATGCCCAGCTAATGTTTTTTTGATTTATTGTACAAACAAGGTTTCGCCAAGTTGCCCAAGCTGGTCTCGAACCCATGGGCTCAGGCAGTCCTCTCATCTCGGCCTCCCAAAGTGCTGGGATTATAGGTGTGAGCCATCGTGCCTGGCTAACTTTTTAATTTTTTTGTAGAGACAAAGGTTCTCTATGTTGCCCAGGCTGGTCTTGAACTCCTAGGCCCAAGCAATCCACCTATCACCCACCTCAGCCTCCCCAAGTGCTGGGATTACAGGAGTGAGCCACTTCACCCGACTTCTTTTTTTAAAAAAAAATTTTAGAAAAGCTGAGGCAGTTAACCACTTTAGAAAGGGCTTCATGATAGGTCCCCTTAAGATCAACAGTCTAGTCAGTGTATATAAGATGACTCCATCTTCTCTAATCAAGTCTGTTTGATTTGCTGGCTCCTCTTCCTCCTGGATTCAAATCAGTTGGCAAACATTTGCTCTTTTTTTTTTCATTTACCTCTCTCAGCACTAATTAATCCTTACAGATTCCAGTAATTAAACTCCTCTGTGGGTGACACCAACTTTTCTCTCTCTTGCCTTGAGCTGATGTCATGGGGCCATTTCTTCATATCCAACGAGCTAGTAGACACCTCCACTGCAGTGTACTGGGTTCACTCCAAACTCCTGTCTTCCCTCCTTCTCCTTACCCCAGCATACCTTCTTCTCTGTCAACTAGACTCAAAATCTGAGTGTCTGCTGAGACTTAGATCCTTTCTCTCCCTGGTAACCCATACAATCAGTAATCATTTATATAGCTCATTTAGTGCCAGAAGGATATTGGGAATCAAGTTTACCTTTCTTGTCAAGGAGATGGGAAAACCCAGGAAGGGAGAAGTAAAGTGACCTAAGGTAACATGATATCTAGCCATGAAGACTCCATAGTAGGTAGACTAATGGCCCCAAAGATGTCCATGTTCCAATCCCTGAAACCTGTGAATATGTTACTTTACATGGTAGAAGAGACTTTGCAGAAGTGATTCAGATAAGGACCTGGAGTTGGGAAGATTATTCTGAACTATCCAGATGGGCCCAATGTGTCACAGGGTCCTTATAAGAGGGAGGCAGAAAGGTCAAAGAAGAGATTTAACCCTTTGCACTCAGAGACATCTCATGGATCACTTACCAGCAACTTGAACTCACTCTTTTACAAAATAGTAAAAAACGAATCTTTTCATGTTAAATAGTATAGCATTGAAACCATTTATTTTATTGCAGTGATGTTTGGCTTATAATGGAATTTTGGACATTGAGGAACTTTATTTATGACCCAAAAAATCAAAATTTTATATCTTAATTTTTTTCTAACATGTGATAACATGTGAAACAGTCACCAGCATGCATTGCAGGTTCATTGATACATGTTGTACAATGGTAATTTGTTTGACATCTTCCACCTGGTGTTTTTCTATTCAAGCAGACAGTGCAGTCTCATTTTCTTCCTCCCACGTTAATAATATGTAATTTATAGTTCAGTCTGTTGTTCAAAGATGATGCGGAAGGATGCACTCATTGATTCCTAAAAGTCACGTCTTAATTGATTGATCATATCTGTGTCTATTCCATGTCTTTTGCATGAAATTTGAATGCAAAACTTTAAGAAAATATACATTTTTGAAAACTTTGTGCTGGCATAAGTTTGTCCTGTATAATCACCAGCAGTCTCTTCATGTCCCTTGAGAGGGGACATCTAAGTGGTTTGCTGAATTTATGATGTCCACTCAGAGAAGATATTCTGAGGAGGCAAAGGGTTAACAATAGAATCAGAGGGTCTGAGTCAGAGATTGATGATATTACACTAATGGCTTTGAAGGTGGAGGAAGGGCCCACAAGTCAAGGAATGCAAGCAGGCTCTAGAAGCTGGAAATGACAAGGAAATGGATTCTCCCATAGAGCTTCCAGAAGGATTGCAGCCTTGCCAACATCTTGACTTTAGCCCCATGAAACTGGTTTTGTGCTTCTGACCTCCATAACTATAAGATAATACTTTGTATTTGTGCTGTTTCCAGCCACTGAGTTAACGATTTGTTATGGCAGCAATAGGAAACCAACACAGACCCTAAGCCCAAAGAGAACTGTGAAAAGAAATACACCCATGCTGTCAGGGCTGTGCTACCGTGTGGACTACTTTTTGGAGCCAAGCTATGAAGATAACATTTGGAGAAATGCATGGAGTTCTTGCCATCTGTTTAATAACATTCTGTCAAACTCCAGCCATGATGAGGATCCTTGGGGAACATCTGAAGAACACCCTCATCACCAAAATACTATTTTTCTTCCAGATAAGATCTATGGGCTGTGACTTTTCCTTTGTTCAGAAGCAAGGTACATCTAGTATGCTGTGTTCCTTCCAGAGTCGGGACTCAGGTTTGAAAACCTGTATCCTCTCACACCCCTGTCAAAAGCCACTTTTAGAAATCATGCTTGCTCTTACACTGTGTTTCAATTTTTGTTGAAACATTACTTAGGTAAAAGAGGGTTGGGATTGGATGTCACCATAGACCCCTGATGCCTTTATATAATGAAACATTAGGGAGCCCCACCCCCGACCAACGAACTTGAATGGCCTTCCAGTTGTGGTCTCCTAGACTCAGCACAACTCCTCTGGTATTTCTCCACCTCTCCGAGGCAAATGAACCCCACCTGCTCTGGGCACTAGGGCCATTTGAACAATTGAAGAAGCCCCCATGCTGGCAACGGCAGGAACAGTGTAGAAACCCCTGGACAAGCCTCTCCACTGTACCTGTTAGGGAATACTGGAAGCGGGAAATTGCTTGGTCTCCTGCAATTTCTATCTTGTTGGGAGCAAAAGAATCAAGTTCAGTGTAGCACAGAGAGAGGAGGCAGGGCAGAGACTGGAACAATTGAAGTGGTCACTGGTGGTTTGGTGGATTCATATGGAATTCACACCTCATGTTCTGGGGGAAGGTGAAGGATGATGATTGTCCCGTCACCAGCCTCCTTTCAAGAAACTGAACTCAAGGATGGAGACAAGCTTGAACCTTCTTGATGTTGGGCTTTGGCAGGTAAATAAATAATGGAGGAAGGGAGCGAATCGCTCAGTTATTTTAAGACCGGCAGCCTTGCTGCATGGTAAGGTAGCATCCTCGTCTCTCTGTCATAGCCCATAAATACTATTCATTTCTCTTCATTTCTCTTCATTTCCACTCAGGTATACCTTAGCCCTCAAGCAGAGGACCCCAACCTTTTTGGCATCAGGGACCAGTTTTGGAAGACAATTTTTCCACGGACGGTTTTCCACGGACGGGGTTGGGGGATGTGCAGTCAAACCTCACTGCTAATGTTAATGTTAATCTGTATTTGCAGCCGCTCCCTAGTGCTAGCATCACTACCGCTGCTCCTCCTCAGATCATCAGGCATTTCTCATAAGGAGCACATAACCTATATCCCTCACATATACAGTTTACAATAGGGTTTGCACTCCTATGAGAATCTAATGCCGCCAGTGACCTGACAGGAGGCAGAGCTTAGGTGGTAATGTGAGCCGTGGGTGAGCGGTTGTAAATACAGATGAAGCTTCGCTCACTGTCCTGCCACTCACCTTCTACTGTGTCCACAGTTCCTAACCTAATGCAGGTCTGTGGACCAGGGTTTGGGACCCCTGTCAAAGGGGACTTGCTGAAGACAGCATACCTTCATCTCACTCTGTTTTAATTTGCTTTTTCAATCCAGACTCTTCCACATCATCTCTCTGCAGTCAGCATTTAGTTCATGTTCTTCTCCTGCAGTGTTTTCTTTTTGCCCAAAGAGAGAAGCCTGAGCTACTAAGCCTGGCCCTTATGATCTCCCTGCCTTTCCTGGTGCCTGTTCACACCTTCTCTCCTGCTCTTCATGGGTTAAGTCGTCTTCCCCAGCTAGAACATTCCCTTTATGGTCCCTGGGTGGTTTGCTCTTCATCCTTGCTTCCCTTCACCTGTAACCCTCCTCTTTTCTGCTTTTGAAATCAAGTTCCTAAATATTAGCATCTGCTGTGTGCAGATGGTATGCTAAATACTTATTAGACAAAAAGAGGTGTCATGGAGGAAGCGATATATTTTTGTGCAAGCTTGATTATTTAGACGTTCTTACCCTCTAAAAATGTGCAATCCAATTGGAAATCAAATGGAAAAATAAATGACTAAGTGTACTTTTTAATGATTATATATGATTTTATAATTTTTTCTTTTTTTTTAGAGACAGGCTCCTGCTCTGTCACCCAGGCTAGAGTGCAGTGGTGCAGTCAGAGCTTACTGAAGCCTTGAACTCCTGGACTCACTTGGTCTTCTTGCCTCTGCCTCCTGCATAGCTGGGATACAGGAACACACCACCATGCTCAGCTGATTTTTTTTTTTGTTGGTTTTTGTGGAGATGAGAGCGCACTATGTTTCCCAGGCTGGTCATGAACTCCTGGCCTCAAGGAAACCCTCTGCCTCGGCCTCCCAAAGTGCTGGGATTACAGGTGTGAGCCATTGCCATTAAGGTACTTTTAAAGTAATTAGGCAAGTAGGCAAGAGTCTCTTGAGTCAGAAGAAACCCACTAACTCTTGTATGACTAAAAGTCTAACTAACCAGTTGTCTGTAGTGTTTATTTCTAGATATTTCAAGGGTTTATCCACAGGGAGACACGGGAAGTTTTATTTCAGAGAGCATAAGCATGCAGTCCATCACTCAGTGCTCCTAAACGTTGCAAGGTAGGTAGAAGAGGTCCTTTTAGTGATCAAATGTTTAAGCAGCTACAGCATGGATCAGATAATACAGATGCTACAGTGATTTTTCAATGGCAGTTGGAAGCTCTGAGTAATCATCAAGGAAACGGGAAAAGCTCTTTGTATTACTTAAACTGAATGGGAAGATGAGATGATCAAATAAGAATTTAATGTGTTCATTGAATATTTTGAACCTTAATCTTATATAAGATGTAAAAAGACATAATCAAATGTGGGGACTAGTAAGATCTTTTGGAATTGTGGGAGGTAGCAAATGGCTTAGGAAAAGATACCTTGAAAGTGAGAATTGAGTTTATGAGATTGTTTTATTCAATTATTTTTGTTCAAGTTGTATCCCCAAGGAATGGAGAGAGTCACGCCTAATGAGAAAAGATTCGACTAGTTCCAAGTCAGATGAACATTCTCATTTGCTTAGACTTATTTTTTTGAGCTCAGAAATCGAGTAGAAAAATTACTGACTGTGTACTGAGAGAAAGGTTTTAATGTCCTTTTGGCGGAGCTGAATGAAACACTACAGTTAACACTGTCCTCAGTCCATAAGGTGAGTCCTATTGATAGACTCCTCATTTCAAGAAGTCATTGGTAGCCCAATCTCAATGACTGAGGTTCAGTTTCTTCCTCATGATACTGACAGTATGTGTGATATACTGACAATATTAGAGTGCGGTTGTGGTTTGGTTCCTTTGCACCACACAGATGGCTGAATCTCTCCCCTCAGAAAAAAGAGTCAACAAGAAGCGTTTTCTAATGGAAATTTATCTTAGAGAATTAAAGCACATGTACCTTAGGTCTTAATATATTCTAATTAATAACATTTGTTAATTTAGTTGATTAACTCATTTATCATTAAAGTTGTATTAATCTGCATGAGGACATCAGTTGTTGTTTTTTATGAAACAAAAGTCTAAAAAGGGCTTGCAAAATTTAGATCCAATTTAGATCCAAAAAAATGATAACCCTCTCTGAGAAGTAACCTAGACAGGAACAGAGTTGCAGAATAGAATTGCTCAATTTTTCTTTTAAGTAGTGGGAAAAAGACTTAGATTTTAGGTGACTATAATGTTAGGCAAGTAAAGAATGAGTAGAAGGTGTGGCTTGACCACACCTTGATCTTGGGCTGTCTCAATGAAGACAAGGTTTCTAGAATGCAGAATGAGACCTAGTTCTGCTGTGTTGTGAGCTGTTTTGACCAGACTTGGAGGATTGTGTTTAGTCCTAAATGCCAGACCCAAGACTGCTGTTGACCCTCCAGAACACATTCAAAGAACAGCTTGAAATCAGGTCTCTTGGTGTCGGGTGCTGTGGTTGTCCATGTCTTAATCCACCCGTAATGTGTGGTGATGCTGGGCTGGACCAGCAGGCAGCTGTGCTCACCAGGCCTTGTGGCAGGAGCCACATGGCCCTGGACATAATAAGCTCAGCCCCAGAGTAGCTGAACCGAGTTAATCAGATGAAGGAACTCCAGACATTTTTGTTTTTGTCTTTTAAAAAGGGTAACCACTAAGTCAGTAGCTTCAAAATCTTATTTGTGAAGCATGGTCCAGTCCAGAGGATATTTGATCTAGAGGGAAAAAAGATCCAGGGAAACATGGTAGAAAACTTCAGTTATCTCCAAGGCCCCTTGCCTTAGTTTTCCATGACGACCTTAACAAATTACCACAACTTGAGCATTTTGAACCACCCATTGTTTTCTTACCATTTTCATGGTTGGACACAGCATGGCTCAGCAGCGCCTCTGCTTGGGGTCTCACAGGACCAAAATCAAAGCATCAGCTGGGCCGTGTTCTTTCCTGGAGGCTCTGGGGAAAGAATCCTACTTCCAAACTCATTGCAGTTGTCACAATTCACTCCCTTGCAGATGCAGGGCTGAAGTCCCTGTTGCTTTGCTGTCTATCAGCAAGGGGCCTGTCTGAACTCTGTGAGGCCACACACATTGTTTGTCACCTTGACCCTTCTGTGCCAAACCATGTTGTGCACCAAGGCCTCCCACATTCCACATCACTCTGATTTGGCCTTCTGCCACATCGCTGACCACTGCCAGAGAAAGTTCCCAGCTTTTGAGGCTCATTCGATTAGGTGAAGCTCACTAGCCAATCCAGGATAATTTCCCCATCTTAAAATCCATAACCTTAATTACCTTTGTAGTCCCCTTGTTGTTTAATGTCACATATTCACAAGTTCCAGGAATGGGGGCCTGGACATCTTTGGAGGGCTCATTCCAAAGGCCCAGCCGTAACGTAGAGGATGGATCTTGTCGAAAGTGAACAGAAGCCGGGCTCGGTGGCCCAGCCTGTAATCCCGCGCCTCTGGGGGGCTGAGGTGAGTGGATTGCCTGAGCCCGCAGGTTCGAGACCCGCCTGAGCAGGCAAGACCTCATCTCTACAATAAATCAAAAAATTAGCCGGGCGTGGTAGCGCATGCCTGTAATTCCAGCTACTCAAGGCTGAGGTGAAAGGATCGCTGGAGCCCAGCAGGTCGAGGCTGCGGTGGCCGGGAGCGGCCACTGCACTCCAGTCTGGGCGACAGAGTGAGACTCCAACTCAAAAAAAAAAAAAAAAAAGAAAGTGAACAGAGAGTACTGGGAGTCTGACTTCTCTGCCCTTGGGGATTTGGGGATGGAGGAGGAGGACTGCTGTGTGTGTTCTTATAGATTCTGGGTGAGTGACTTCCCTTTCCCTTCCTACCCTGAGACTTTAGAACCTGGCATAGGCACCTATGCAAGGAAAACAAAAGACAGCTTGTGCAGTACCAAAAGCTATATTTAGCGGTACTGGGCTTCTGTATTTTGACCAAGACCCTGAACGTGAAGTTTATGTAGATAACTGATTTGCTAAATTCTTTGAGTTGTCAGCATTGATATATCTGTTATACTTAATGTCAAATCGAGGCGATGGAGATAGGCACCCTGAACTTCGTTCATCTAAACATGAAAAAAATAACAGTAATGATCAGCAAACACGTGTTGGATACTTATTACTTGCCAGGATCTAGGCAAAGGAACTCCATGGAGTGTCATGCTCAATCTTCACATCAGTCCCGTGAGGTGTAAATATCATTCTCATTTTATAGAAGAGACTATGAGGTGCAAAGAAATTGACCACTTTCCTCAAGTTGCCCAGCCATTGGAAGAGTTGACTGTGACGTGGGAGGCAGCCTGGCCTTCACCCTCGGCCTGTGTTGCTTTCTGACTTGGAAGCTTAAATTAAAATTTCACACAGTTTTGATCATCGTGGCATTTTACCAGTATAAATAAGGGGGTTGGCCTGCTGCAGTGGCTCACGCCTATAATCCCTGCACTTGGAGAGGCCGAGGCAGGAGGATCACTTGAGTCCAGGAGTTCAAGACCAGCCTGGGCAAGATAGTGAAACCTTGTCTCTACAAAAAAATTAAAAAGTTAGTGGAGTGTGGTGGCATGTGTCTACAGTCCTAGCTATTCAGGAGACTGAGGTGGGAGGATCACTTGAGCCCAGGATGAGCCATGATTGTGCCACTGCACTCAGAAATAAGTTAAATAAAATAAATAAATAGGGACTATTATTGGGTCTGGTAGTTTCTATGAAGAAAGACAAAAACATTCCCTGTGTGGTCCCTGTTTGCCCTTGAGCCACAGAAAGCGACCTTGAATGGGTATTTATTGAGTCTCTTTTAAGAGCAGAGCTCGGTACTTGATACTGCATGGAATCCAGACATGTAGAATAGATAAGACACTCTCACAAATAACTCTCATGAGCTCTAAGGGAGGTCCAGGAGAGCAGAGTGGGATCCCGGGTTGCCCCCAGCTAGGATTGGGGGCGGATCTTCTGGTTTGTGTTCAAAGCCCATTCATGTTGGGCAAACTGTTTACATAAAAAGAGAAACATGTCCGAACCCAGCAGTTGGTGAGTCGGGGGTAGGGTGTGGTTTTGTATAAAACATTCTGGTATGTTTGAATTCATAAAGCATCATCAAACTCTTTTCTCCTCTTGGCATAAAGTAAGGGATTTATTTGCTCTGAAGCAGATGTGAAATACCAGTATTTATTTGGTATTTGAACTTGCAAAACCTTAATTTTTTTCTCTCTTTAAAAAAAAAAAGGCTTTCTGGTTCATCTTTGATTAAACAGAGATTCTGAAATTAACTTTTTCTAATGAAGGCATCACTGAGCTATAATAAATTTTTTTCTAATTTATTTTAGTCATGAACATATCAATCATATAAAAAAATGGAAAAACTTCTGCAGTGAACACGCATACCCTTTTTTCTTTTCTATTAACATTTTATTATACTTGCCTTACTACTTATCGGTCCACTTTTTCATCCTTTGCTTCATCCATTCATCATATTTTCTGATGCATTTTAAAGTATGTCTCGGGTATCAGTCAGTGCTCTTTCCCCCAAATACTTCAGCATGTAGATCATTAGTTAGTGTTTCATATTTATTTATGTTTTTTTTTTGTCTCAGGAAAATTTATATACAAAAAAAATACACAAATATCTAATGTACACGCACAAATAACTAATGCAACCCCAAACTCTATCAAGGTACGGAAGAGCATTGCCACTCCAGAAAGTTCCCTCATTCTCCTTCTAGTGAGTCCCAGTCTTTACTCCCCACTCCTCAGGGTCAACCACCGCTCTGATTTTTTTCCTTTTATTTATTTGTTTTTTATTATAGAGAAGTGGTGCCCGAAGGAGGGTTAACTCCATGAATGGGCTGCATGAGGGTGAAGTTTGGGCTTCTAACTGGCCCCTGCTCCCCCTGGTAGTGGACCAGGTACCCTTTGTCTTGTCACGTGCCCCCCGCTCTCCTCCCTCCCTCCCCTAGCAGTACCCTGCGACCACTGGTTCCTCCTTTGTGCTAGTATGACTAGTAGCATTCAGGGCCTGCTTATGAGTGAGAACATGTGGTATTCCATTCTTTGTTTCTGTGATAGTTCACTTAGTATAATGGTCTCCAGCTCCGTCCAGTTTGCTGCGAAGTCCATGCATGACTTTGTTCTTTATGGCTGTGTAATACTCCATCGTGTATATGTACCACATTTTCTTTATCCAGTCCACTTTTGGTGGGCAGCAAGGTTGGTTCCGTGTTTTTGCTGTTGTGAATAGTGAGGCAATGAACATAGGTGTGCAGGTGTGTCTTTTTTTGTAGAGCGATTTATGTTCCTCCAGGCATATTCTCAGGAGAGAGATTGCTGGATTGTATGGAAGGTCAATTTTTAGTTCTTTTAGGAGTTACCACATTGTTTTCCATAGAGGCTGACTAGCTTGCATTCCCACCAGCAGTGTAGAAGTGTTCCCTTTCCTCCACACTCACACCAGCACTTGTTTTCTGACTTATTAATGATAGCCATCCTTACTGGAGTTAGGTGGTTTTAATTTGCATTTCTCTGATGATTTGATTTTTTTTCTGCCATAGATTAGTTTTCTGTCTGTTTTAGAACTTTATATAAATAGAATCAGACACCATGTATTCTGGCTTATTTAATTCACCGTGGATTTTTTTTCCTATGTATGTATATATGTATGTATGTTTTTGAGTTAAGGTCTCATTCTGTTGCCCAGGCTGGAATGGCATGACCACAGCTTACTGCAGTATCGACCTCCTTGGCTTAAGCAATCCTTCTGCTTCAGCCTCTTTTGTAGCTAGGACTACTTTGTGTGTGTGTGTGTGTGTGTGTGTGTGTGTGTGTGTGTGTGGATTCGGGATCTCACTAGGACTACTTTGTGTGTGTGTGTGTGTGTGTGTGTGTGTGTGTGTATGTTTGTGTGTGTGGATTCGGGATCTCACTGTGTTGACCAGGCTGGTCTTGAACTCCTGGGCTCCAGCAATTCTCCTACCTTGGCCTCTCAAAGTGCTGAGATTACAGGTGTAAGCCACTACATTTGACCGTATTCATCATGGGTTTTTTGAGAGCCATCTATTTGTTTCTTGTATTAGTAGTTTGTTTCTTTTTACTGGTGAATAGTATTCCACCGTGTGAACATTCCACAGTTTATCCATTCTCCTATTGTTGGATACTGAAGTTTTTTCTAGTGTTTGGCTACTGTAACTATAGTTGCTATGAGCATTTTATACAACTCTTCCATGGACATATTTTTCATATCTCTTTGGAAAATACCTAGGAGTGAAATTGCTAAATCATGGGGTAGGCGAATGTTTAGTTTCATAAGAAACTGTTAGACCTTTTTCCAAATTGGTTGTATTTTTCGGTACTCCCACAAAAAATGTGTAAGATAATTTGTCTCTCTACTTTCTCAGAAACATTTGGTATTGTTAGTTTTTACAATTTTAGTCATTTTGAGGGCAGATTTGTGTGTGTGTGTGTGTGTGTGTATAATATATGTACACATATATAATATATATGCATTATTGATTTAAAAATATACTGCATACACTTGCTTTCCAGATATAAATGAGTTTTTAGAAATCAAAATTAAAGTTTCAGTATTAAGTTTGTTTCTTTTCAACAATGACTTACTGCAGACTTCTTTTTGATAATTTATTAGTCCATCACATGATTAAATTATCTCAGTAAACATCCCATCTGATCATGTGGAACCACTGTATCACATACCTAGAAGTTAAACCATGGTGTGGGTAGCTTGTGTACTGATGTGTGCATGTCTGTGTGTACGTGTGTCAGGGTAAAGAAGGAATGGGAGAGAAAGGGAAAATAAAAATAACCTTTTCAGAGTTTAATATTTGTGTGCTGCACATGGAGAGCCAGCAGGGACAGGAGACTTTTGATGCTAGTTTTCCTCTGTAAAGGAAACCCAAGTGCATATGCTTGCTAGAAGGCACAGGTGTTAATACACTTGAATAGGAGCCAGGGTCTCTTAATGCCTTATCAGCTTCTAGAAGTTACTGGGGACACTTCATTAACCCTTTTCAGTCATTAATGTATTGAGTCATTCTCTCTTTTTTTTTTTTTTTTTTTTTATTTGGAGTCTCACTCTGTTACCCAGGCTGCCAGGCTGGAGTGTCATGGCATGTTCACAACTACCGCAGTCACAACTTGCTGGGCTCAGGTGATCCTTCCACTTCAGCCTTCCAAGTAGCTGGAACTACAGGCACACGCCACCAAGCCCGGCTACTTTAAAAAAAAAAAATTGTAGAGACGAGGTCTCACCAAGTTGCCCAGGCTGGTCTCGAACCCCTGGGCTCAGGCAATCCTCTCACCTCCACCTCCCAAAATCTTGGGATTTCAGGCATGAACCTCTGTGCCTGGCTCCTCAAAGTATTCTGATAATAGTCTTTTAAAATTAGGATATTAAAGTTGTAAGCATCTCTATTCCAGAAGTCAGAAAATTTGAATGAGGTGTTGGGCATAACAGGAGATGGTCAATTGGAAAAAGTGAAATGCCTTTAGATGTAAAAAGCTGCCCCCAAGATTGGCCCTACCATTTATAAAGTTAGACAGGCTATGATTATTTTCTTATTTTCTCTGCTTGTGGCATTAACCTGTTGCCTGTTGACAAGTCTTAGTGAAAGGAGCATCATTCCAGGAGCAGTACCTGTTCAGGAACAGAAGTGTCTGAAGCCAGAGCAGTTTGATGTGTCACATAGTGCCATGTTCGTGGGGTCCAAAGCCCACTCCGCTTCTCTTTATGTGAGCTGCTTGTTGGAGAAAAAACTCACAGCTCAGGCTTAGGGTTTCCCTGGGCCTGTCTCCCAGGCCTCTTCCTTGGACTTGCAAGATACGGCTGCCAGGTTCATTGCCTCCAAAGCTCTGCCCTCCACTTTTCACGCAGAACTTCGAGAGCCAGTGCAGAGGCTGGGAGGGACCCCGAGCACGAGTGTGGAAAGATTTTGGGCCACCACGTGTGGCCCCACTTGTCAGTCACCTGCCTGGCAGGCACCCGTGGTCTGTTTGTGTCCCAGGAGAGGCTTCACTCGGACATCGCCCGGTGATTGATGGCGTTCCTTCTGAGTTGCCACGTGAGCATGTTAAAGCTTGTTCGGCATTTGGCATTTCAGATGAGCGTGCTTGTCCACGGGCAGATTTAATGGAACAGATTTGGGATTGGGGGAGAAGGGGTTGTTGGAGTCGGTTCCTTCCTTTTCAATTCTACTTCTTCTCTCGTGTGTCCTTCCCCAGCTTTTCTTCTGTTTTTGAACCACCTGCTTTTTAGGAACTGTACCATGCAGAGAACAATGACACCTGGTACCATTTTCCTGCCATCTACTCTAATGCTTTTTTAGGGGAAGTGTTTTCCCATGTTATTTGTCCGACTTCTTTGGACTCTGCATGGACAGACAGAATTAGCGAGGTAAACATAAATAACCTTTCTGTTTATCTTACGATAGAGATTTTTATACAACAAGCATATTTTTTTCCCTGAAATTATAACATTTTCTTGGGTCGATGCACATATGTTCATTGAGTCTGATTCTTCCCTGTAGAGCCCTGCATTTATTGGGGGTTTAATGTGACAGGAATTCATACTCTGGGCATTGCTGATTAATCTATGTCAGTATTTCTGATGTTAAGAAAATTCGTAGTTATCCCAAGTTAGGAAAACAGAACAGTATTAGAGAAATGCAAATCTGATATTTCAAGTATTGTGATATAAAAGGGCAGTGTCTACTTCCTTAGGACAGCATCCAAGAAATGGTTTGTGTTTCATGGTGTTTGATAATTTATGACATTCCCGCCTCATCAGAGACTGGAGGTGATTGGGTTTTTAGGTGCCTGCTTCAGAACAGGGCTTTCACTTTCTGATCTCTCCTCTTTGTTACCTCCCATCTGCCAGGCATGTTTTCACATGTGCGATCAGGCATATGGTTAAGGGGCAGAAAAGTTAATGCAAGCAACTGGTGAGCGTGGAGGACACTGGTGTCTGCAGTCTGGTCGTTTGTCACCCATCTGCCGGAGCAGAGAGAGCTCTTTTAAAATGCAACTTTGCTCTTCAGTCCTGCATCCATGGGTTCTCCAAATCTTGCTGCTAGCAAAAATAAATGCCTAAATGATTTTGCTTGCTACATGGCACATACCCTCACTACATAGTTTGATGGATACATTAAAGGCTGCCTAGTGAAATTAAACTCAGAGAGTGATCCTTTCAGCCCATTCACCTCTTGGCAGAGCAAGCTATTCAAGTGGCTTTTAATGTACACTTTGTATTTTCTTCAGAATTGATTCTTGTGTTGTAACTTAGGTTTGTAGTTGGATTTGAAATTGTCAAAGGCTAGCCTTAGCAACATAGCAAAACATCATCTCTACAACAACAACACCACCAACAAAAATAGCCAGGTGTGGTGGCACGTACCTGTAGTCCCAGATGTTCCGGAGGCTAAGGAGGAAGGATTGACTGAACCCAGGAGGTCGAGGCTGCGGTAAGCTGTGATTATGCCACTGCACTCCAGACTGGGCAACAGAGAGAGACCCCAACTCAAAACAAAACAAAACAAAAACAAAAGCAAAACAAAAAAAATACAAATCAAATTAATGGTGTTAATCACTACTTCATGTACAAAACTAAAATAACAATAATAAAAATAAAATAAGGGCACTTATTTTGTATTTTCCCTACTACTTTTTGAAACAGTTTTCATCACCTACTTGAACCTCATTTGCCTTTTTGCATTTAAAAATAAAATCACTACCTATACTGTTAGGATGTTTCTTTTGGGTGTCTTGATGGAAATCTATTAGATGCTGCATTAAATATTAAACCTAGCCATTCTACATCAATACATGTTAAAGTACTTCATAAATGCTAAGTAAACATGAGAGAGGAGTTACTAGCTTTTGGACCAAGAGTATTGTATTTATGCACTGGTTTGGTAACATTTTACTAATTGGGTGTGATTCTTCCCTGCCCTAGTCATCCCATTTCTAAACTCAAATTCCTTAGAGTCCCTGAGAAAATAAACTGGCAACATTGAACCTTTTCCTTCTGTTAGCTGCTTTTTGGCCAATGAGGCCCTCTCCATCCGTCCATTTATCTAACTTTCCATCTGTCTGTTTATCCGTCCATCCATCCATTCATTTATCCATCTATCCGTCCATTTATCCATCCATCCATCCATATATTCATCCATCCATGCATTTATCCATCCATCCATCCATCCATCCATCCTTCCATCCTTCCATCCATCCATTCATCTAGCCATAGTCTCTGCTTTCCTTACCTTTCACTGCTGAAATGTCATTATAATAAATTTGCATGGTCTTTTCTAGATCTTCAAGTGTTTTCAGATTCGTTAGCTGTTTTGCTCCTTGTCATCCTGAAAGGTGTTCAGGAGAGATATTATTCCTTTTTATAGATGAAAAAAGGTGGCTTAAAGTCACGTGACTGCTGTAGTGTGGAGGTGTTAATCCCATACACATCTTCCTCTCTCAGCTCAGCTCTTGGGGACTTAAGCTCCCACATTCTGTTACAGTCGTGCTTTTCTGCACAGGAACTCTCCAGTTGGAGCCACCTAGTTCCTGGGCCCACCAATCAGAGTTCACATACTCATGAAAAAGCAAGCATTGGGCCAGGTGTGGTGTCTTACGCCTGTCATCCCAGCACTTTGGGAGGCCAAGGCAGGTACTGCTTGAGCCCATGAGTTCGAGACCAACCTGGGCAACATAGCAAAACCACATCTCTACAAAAAAAAAAATTAGCCAGGAATGGTGGCCCTGTGGTCTCAGCTACTTGGGAGGCTGAGGTGGAAGGTTTGTCTGATCCCAGGACGTTGAGGCTGCCATGAGCTATAATCATCGTAATCATACCACTGCATTCCAGCCTGAGAAACAGAGTGAGACCCCCAACTCAAAAAAGAAAAAAGAAAAGTAATAAGCATCAGCAGTCATTCATCTGGTCTGAGCACTGGGGATGCAAAGTATCAAGACCCAGTTTCTGCATTTTGGGAGCTTAGGATCCTATGGGGGAAGCAAAGATTAAAAAAAAAAAAATTTTGAGGTTTGAGCAGAGCATGTTAGGGTAGAAAGAAGGGAATGAGTTATGGGTTTCACAGAGGGGAGGCTTCCAAGCTGGGCCTGAAGTCTAAGAATGAATCATGTAGGAAAGAGGACAAAGTGCTCACTCAGAGGCCACGTTGCCACCCATTTGAGTTGTAGCTTTGAGAGGAACATTATTTACAACCAAGACACCTAAGTGTGTAAAGTATCTGTAAAAGGGCTTCCTCTTTTTTTTTTTTCCAGAATTACCAGTGGGCTTGCTGAACTTTTGCTAGTAAACTCATGCTTCGTACCACAGGGTCATGATGAACAGTGGGTGTTATCCTAAGTCTGAGAACTAGCAGCCAGTCTGATCTGTCCTCCTCTCCCTAGGTATTATAGTTCCTCTATAATATATGTGCACCATTTGTTCAGCTTGCTTTTTGTTCAGCTCGCTTGGCTAATCTTCAACCAAGGTATTCCAACATCAAAGGGTCTGGCTTTTTCAGCATGAGTTTCCTGAACCCTGGCCCCCTCTGCTAATCTCATGTCATTTGTGTAGAATGTAGTTAGTTGTCTTTGGACCTGGCCTCCTTTGCTTTCTTTTCTCATTCTTGTTCCTGCTTTTTTAATTAAGCCAACTGAAAAATGTCCACATCACAGCAACCAACAGGGCAAAGAAAGTTCAACCTCTTTAAAGAAAAATTTTAGCAGAGGAATAAAGAGACTATGAAAATTCTTGAACCAAGCCACTTGGACCCAGATCTGTGCGGTATTTGTCTTCCAAGTCTTAAAGGTGTTCAAGATAACATCTTCGTGATGGAGTGGGAGCAGCTTAGTGATCAGTGGAGAAAGCCCCTCCAGTGGTCCTCGTGGGAGCCATACAAAGAGGAGACAGTATAGGGCACAGCCTTTTGGCAATCAGGGATCATTCGCAGGTTCCTTTAACTCTCTGGCCTTTGCAGGAATTGAAAGGGAGGGAACAGAGTGTTGTGGTGAGAACCTGTGTTTAAGTGCCATTTATTTATTCACTCACTTATTCATGGATATTTATTGAACCCCTCCTACTCTTTGTTGAGCCATATCAGATAAATACATGGTCCTCGCTCTTCCTGAGTTTACCATTTGTTGAATGCAGTTAACTCTTTAGTAATCAGGGTCACTGTCCCAGGTGGGAAAACACTCGCATAGACCTGTTGCAGAACACCTGTCTGCAGGTGTGTGCTTACAGTCTTTTCCTGTGCTTTAGAGGGCACCTTCTGTGTGGTTCTAATTACATGCTGTTTTTCTAGATAATGATCCAAGGGACTTCTTAGCTTGCTGTGCAAGCACAGGTTTGCTACCGAATCAGTTAACAACTATGATGAAAAAAAAACTATATAATCATATCTAACATTGACCTTGACAAATACTTTCCATTTCCTCCCACCAGATTCATGTAAATCATTTAAAATTGACATACTTTCAGGTGGTAACATGAAGCCAAATTGCTTTTAAAAATTAAGAGTTATAAGCGACGCCAAGGAAAACAGTTCTGTTCCTTTGGGGAACAAAAATGTTATCAAATGAAAGGTAGTGTAAGGACAGTGACTTCCTGCAGCTGTTTTTGCCTGCTCTCCAAGTCATCTTTGGGGCTGGGTAGACACTAGGCACAGCCAGCTCATCTAGCTTTTAAAACTGCTGCATCCCTAAAGTCAATGTGATGAGAATCACCTGGGGATCTTGTTAAATGCAGATGCAAATTCAGTAGGTCATGTGTGACTCCTGAGAGGCTGCAGATCTTAACAAGCTCCCATAAGAAGTCTGCTTGTCGGTGGACCACTCTTGGAATTGCCGGGCTCTGTCTTGGGCGTCTGGTCCTTATTTCAGAGACGGACGGGCAGAGCCAGGATGCCATCCGTAGATTCTGGTGACCGTGATGGAGTCTGGGTGATGCTGCTGCCGATCCTGCCGACAGGTAAATGAGCCATTCCTCTTTCCTTAGACTTTTTACTTCTCCATTGAAGAAAACGATCTAGAAAATCTCATTTTCACTTTAGTCAAAGTCTAACTTCGTGAGAGGTGGTCCATTTAGTATGTTAAAGTGTTGGCAAGGAATAAAAGTAACATGGAAGGGTGCCTGCATGTTTTCCCAGTACAGACTCGGTTACTCCATTCATACCCTAAAAATGTTTATTGCGTCTTCATTGTGAGTATAATGGTAACTCTCCATAGCTCTTAGTGATCCTGATTGTAGACTTCTGATTTGACTATCTTTAATCAGCCTGAGGCTTCCTCTAGTCAGGTTGCCCAGATTTCCGACTAGTTGAAAACGATTTCAGGGAGCAACAGAAATACTGCCTGCCGTTGTCCTGGTTCCAGTTTGTGCTTAGTACCGAACTACCCTTTTAGGCTTTTTCTTTTTAAATGGAACACGACTGTTAATCAGCTGTAAAGCTTGCATATTTTTATGGTTTTCTGTTATTGCAGATTTTTAGTGTTGTGCAAATCGCATCCTAAGTCACTTATTGAGTAATGTTTGGGGTTCCTTTAAAGAAATAGTAGTTGTTGTTGTTTGAGTTGAGGTCCCCCTCCCTTGCCCAGGCCAGAGCGTGGTGGCACGATCACAACTCACTGCAGCCTCCACCTCCTGGGCTCAAGTGATCCTCCCTCCTCAGTCCCTCAAGTAGCTTGGACTATAGGCATTTGCCACCACGCTGGGCTAATTTTTTTTTTGTAGAGACGAGGTCTCACCGTATTGCCTATACTGGTCTTGAACTCTTAGGCTCAAGTGATCCTGCTGCCTTGGCCTCCAAAAGTGCTGGGATTATACAGATGTGAGCTGTTGCACCTGGCCAGGAATAATAGTTGATTATTGTTCCTTAGAGATGCAGAGCCCCTGATTTTCCCACTCCCTCCCTTAAAAAAAAAAAAATTCTTAAGGAGTAACGAGTGGCTAGCTCTTTTTTTTTTACTACAATTGATGTAGTAAAAACTCATGTTTTTTTGTACCACACCCTGGTACCACACCCTGATAGCACAGCAGCTGGCCCTACCTGTTTTGTGTCTTCTTTGTCCTGTGTGGAAGGTGGTTTGAGCACTGCTGAGGGAGTGGAATTCCCCGATGGCCTTCTAGTAATTTATTTCCCGAGAGATTCTTAGCTGCCTGCGGAGACCCAAAAGACTTTAGAGGAGCCATTAAGACTGAGATCTGTGTCTTGCTTATTTGCAGAGCTTTTATTTTTGTCTTGTGTTTTTAAATGAATTAAGTGGAGCTGAATCCCCTGGTCCCTTACCTCTTGAAGCACTCATTTCCACGCCTCCTGTAAAAGAAGCACTCACCCTCACCCAGACAAGAGCCAGGGCATTCAGGAGTGGGCTGAAGACCAAGTGGACCAGGACCCGTTTGTGCTACAGGCATCTGGGTCTCCTGGAGGGATTTCAATGGAAAAGAAGTCAAGAAAAGCCATGTGTGGTCTCAGGCAGAAGGATAACCTGAGTTCAGGAGTTTGAGACCAGCCTGGGCAACATAACAAGACTACATCTCTACAATAAATAAATAAATAAATAATAATAACTAAAAAATTTGCCAGGCACGGTGGCACATGACTCTCTATAGTCTCAGCTACTTGGAAGGCTGAGGCAGGAGGATTGCCAGAGCCCAGGAGGTCGAGGCAGCTGCGAGTTGTGATCATTGTGATCATGCCACTGCACTCCAGCTTGGGCAACAAAGTGAGACCCCAACTCAAAAAAAAAAAAGAAAAGGCATCTGTGAGTACTTGCTAGAAGTGTCTGAACTTTTATTCGGGAGCTGTATGATCATCTCCCAGCTTGTGTCTCCATTTCTTCATTTCAGACAGATCCTGAAGTCTCTCCTACCAGAAGAACATGCCTGTGAAGCCATCCCCCTTTGACCCAGAAGCCCCTCCGCCTATTAATTTTTTTTTATTCTATTGTCAGAAAAGCTGCTGTCTACACTGTCTCTTGCTCACCCCAAGATTCATGCCTCAACAGCGTGCTGTCTTGTCCCCACTCCCACCACTCCACATAACCCCTTTCTCCAAATGCAGCAAATATCTCTGGGTCCACTCTCATTGGACACTGGCACCTCCATCCCCTCGGCAGTCTGTCCTACCTTTCATGTCCTGTCTGGTTTCTCCTCCTGCCAGCTTTGCTTTTCTTAGCCTTCTCCCACCCTTCCTTTCCTTTCATCAGCTTTCCCTTTAGAGGAAGATGTGGCTCAGGATTCCATGCCTGGTCTCCCTAGAGCAGCGGTCCCCAACCTTTTTGGCATCAGGGACTAGTTTTGTGAAAGACAATTTTTCCACTAATGGGGGGTGAGGGGGATGTGCAGTCAAACCTCACTACCAGTGTTCACCTGTATTTGCAGCCACTCCCCAGCACTAGCATCACCACCTCAGCTTCACCTCAGATCATCAGGCATTAGATCCTCATGAGGAGCGTGCAGCCTAGATCCCTTGCATGCACAGTTCACAATAGGGTTTCTGCTTCTATGAGAATCTCTTGCTGCTGCTGATCTGACAGGAGGCGGAGCTCAGGTGGTCATGGGAGCAATGAGGAGCAGCTGTAAATACAAATGAAGCTTTGCTGGCTCACTGGGTCTCATCTCCTGCTATGAGGCCCAGTTCCTAACAGGCCATGGACCAGTACTGGTCCATGGCTCGGGAGTTGGGCACCCTTGTCCTAGACCATCTGCTCTCCACTGGGCCTCCAGCTCCTAGCTGTCTCTTGGATGGACTCCCAAGTCTATCCCCAGTCCACACCTCTCCCCCAGCCGCAGACTTGTGTGACGACCGTTGCTGAATGTCCTCACATGCACAGCCCAGCACTCTCACCTGTCCTGCCTACAGTGCTCTTGCTTGACAAAGTCACTTTTACTCTTCCTAAAGCACCACTCTTTGGGTGTCATCTCTTCTGGGTCTTCTACCCGGGTCTGTGTTCATAACTTTGCTATTTATTCAGCAAATACAGTAAGCCCCCTACATGTGATTTAGTGCCCTTCTGAGCACACGCTGCTAAGTCCAGTTTGTTCATAAGCCCAACAAAGTTAGCCTATATACCCAACAAACACAATTGACTATATAGTACTGACTGTAATAGGTTTATAATACTTTCCATACAAATGATACATTTTAAAAAACAAAATTAAAAAATTTAATCTTGTAGTACCTTTCACGCATGTGACAATGTATTCCAGACACATGAGCTGTCTTACGTGATTGGACATGATTATGTTTGCATCTTTGAAAGTTTGCAACTTGAAGTTTCATATATAGGGGAATTACTATATTTATGAAACAACTCGGTGTTCCAGGCCCTGTTCTAGATGCTAAGACTAGAGAACCCAAACCTTGTGCTAGCTAACACTTCCCACCTTGCGTGGCAGTTGGTGCCCGTCTTCACATGTTTGTCTCTCCTGGGTGCCAGAACTGCCACTCATCTGGTCCTCGGCAGTGTTTGCTGAAAGAGCACCTCTGATCATGCCAATTTGCATCCTTCCTCCCCATCCCTCTCTTTTCTGCTGTAGGTCTTCCCCTCACCTCCCACAGGAGCAAAAAACAGGAAATTGAAACTTCATCATTACAAGATTAAACAGATCAGGTTTCATCATTTCTGGTTTCTGCATACAGCTTGAGATTTGTGTGTGTGTGTGTGTGTGTGTGTGTGTGTGATGCAAGGTGTGAGTTGAATGCTTCCTTTGTTCCATAGATTCGCTCAGCTGTGGCCAACAACAAAAGTTTCCTTTCTGCTGTGTCCTTTGTTCAGGGCTGAAGAACCCAACCCTTTGAAAAGTCACTGTGAGGGGAATATGCTACTTATTCTTAGATGGTCCCTATGCCTATGAATATTAAAGCATTTTTGTTGGGGAACGAACAGAGGATTTGCAAAAGTTTTTATCTTGTAATACTGTCATCCCCTTCTCCTGACACAGAGTAGCAAAGTCTCCTGAAAACGCAAGGAGACACAGCTAGACAATTTATTTGGGAGTTGTGAAAGGGTTGTCATGTAAAATACAGAACACCCAGCTAAATATGCATTTCAGAAACAAATCAGTCTTTAGTATAAGGATATCCCAAATATGAAACAAAACATACTAAAAAATTATTTCTTGACCAGATATGGTGGCTCATGCCTGTAATCCCAGCACTTTGGGAGCCCAAGGCGGAAAGATTGCTTGAGCCCAGGAGTTTGAGACCAGCCTGAGCAACATAGGGAGACCTCTTCTCTACAAAAAAAAATTAGCCAGGTGTGGTGGTATTTGCCTGTCCTCCAGCTACTTGGGAGACTGAGGTGGGAAGATGACCTGAGCCCAGGAGGTTGAGGCTGTGGTGAGTCATGTCACTGCACTATAGTCTAGGTGTCAGAGTGATACCCCAACTCAAAAAAAGAAAAAAATTATCTGTTGTTCTTCTGAAATCCAAATGTACCTGAGCGTCCTGTGTTTTTATTTGCTAAATCTGGCAACCCCTAAAACGGGCAGAAGACCCAGTTAGATATGCTGGGATTAGTAGTTTTTAGCTCTCAACTTTCAGTCATGGTGATGTTTGAGGGACAGCCAGGTATTTGATGAAGGCTGTTGCCTTTGCTGTTTGGATCTTGGCCACACTTTCAGTCAACTTCTCAACTCTAAATTGGAGGAACAGTGAGAAGGTGGCTCTCCCTTCCCTTGCACCTGCTTCAGGATGTAGGTCTGACACTAATTGTTACAAAGTCTTACACTTGCAAAGATGAGATCACAGATGACAATCCAGTTTCCCATTCCTGAGGTTTCTTGCCTGTTACAGAAATGGAAGTTGTCTGATCTGTAAATGTATTTGTTTAGTTCAGCAATAATTTATGAAGTATTCCATTTGCTAGGCAGAATGGGCAAAACAGTGCCTATTTTTGAGATATGATTTTAGGAACAAAAACAGTCTCAGGGATATTATAGTTACCTGGAAAATTTAAAAAAAAAAAGACCTAGGGTCTCACTCTGTCTCCTAGGCTGAAGTGTGGTGGTGTGATCATAGCTCACTGCAGCCTTGAACTTCTGGGCTCAAGCAGTCCTCCCACCCCAGCCTCCCAAGTAGTTGGGACTACAGGCAAGTAGCTCCATGCCCAGCTAGTTTGTTAAAACTTTTTTTTTTAAGAGACAGGGGTCTCATTATGTTGCCTGGGCTCTGTAAAGCATTTCAAAGCAACATGATGCCCAGGTCTCATCCAAGATTCTGAACACTGGTCTGGTAAGGCCTACACAGGTAATTATCTCAGAGCTCTCTGAGTGACTCGTGTTCAGCAGAGTGGAATCCTGCTGAGCTTGGAGCATTGTGCACTGTTTTGAAATGTTCTCCCATGTCAGTGTGGAGTGCATGGTACGTGACAGAACCTTTGCTTGTGGATAAAACACGTGGCAGGTTTCATTCCAGGTTTTCAGTAGAAGCCCAAATGATCAGCAACCCATGTGTGTGCTGACTGCATTTTAAAAACCACTCACTGATAAGTATGCCTGGACAGAATGCAACTTGTCATACTAGAGTACCTCCAATTTGAGTTCAAATGCATGTCTGTCTGTCATGAATCCTTTGAGCTGTGTGGTTTGTAATTTTAGTCGTGCTAACCTGGGATAGTGAAAATGACCAATGTGACACTGAGTAAGACTAATTGTAAGTACTAACTGATATAAGACTGGTGCAGCAACACTTGTTAACCATTACATAATAAATGGTATCTTCGGGCTGCTAATTAGACCCTCTTCTGGTCAGGGTGAGCCACCCAGTCAAGTTAACAAGTTGATCCTGTTGCTATAAGTCTAGATGGTGATGTCCAGAATGGGGTGGCCTATGAATTGCTCAGGATTTGTGACCCCCAAGTCATTGTGACTCAAAGTGCCCTAAGGACCTACAGCTTCCAAGTCTTGGATTACTTAAAGATGCAGATTCTTGGGTCCTACCTCAGAGCTGCTGGCTAAGGATCTCTGGAATCCAGTAAACAACCCCTGGGGATTCTGATGTTGAGATCAAGGGTTCATCTGAGCTGCATTTTGTCAGTGGCAGACTGCTGTGCTAGCCCGGGACCTTCATGAGTAAGTGATCATGGAGGCCTGCCCTCTGCTGGGACAGGAGTATTCTACCCTCTCCCCTTTTCAGCTGGATCCCCTTCCCCCTGAGATGTGCCTGCAGATCACAGGCATCTTCAGAAGTCCTAGGTATCTATGGAGCACAGTGGCTCAGGCCCCGATGATCCAAGCACTTTGGGAGGCCAAAGCAAGAGGATTGCCTGAGCTCAGGAGTTCAAGACTAGCCTGGACACCATGGCAAGACGTCCCTACAATAACTCAAAAAATTAACTGGACTTGGTGATACGTACCTATAGTCCCGCTGCTTGGAAGGCTGAGATGGAAAGATCACCTGAGCCTATAACAGGTTGAGGCTGCGGTGGCCGTGAGTATACCACTACACTCTAGCCTGGGTGACAGAGTGACACTCTTGAGTCAAAAAAAAAAAAAAAGTTCCAGGTTTCTCTGCGGAATTATCTCCAACCCTGCCTACTAGCTGATAACTTCAGCAGAGCTGGTCCTGTTCCTGAGCTGGGATGGCATCACTTTAATTTTTTACCATGAGCAAGTCTTCCACATTAATCTCATAAGTAACTCAGTGTGTTTTATCAGAAGTCTTCACCAATGCATAGGACATATGACAGTGGCTATTGCCAGCAATTGGGTGGGGAAAAAAATAAGGAAACTGTTGGATGAAGTTTTAAAAATTTGTATTATGAGGCCTCTTTATTTTATATTGTACTTATTTGGATTTGTAGTGATTTAGACAGAGTGACTTCTAAGAGCATCAACTTGAGTTAATTGAAAACAAGATGTTATACAAATTAGTAGTGCAAATCAGCAGTTTTCAAATGGGACGTTTTGTGAGCTAAGCAGAGGTTGTTTTGATACTAAAAATGGAATTCGGGGGAACCCTCTTCAGTTTGTCCTGGAAAACTATACAGTTTAAAACTTTTCCTCCAATACGGTTTTCCAGTTCGTTGCTGCTTGCCCCTATTAAAACTTTTTAAGAGATGAATTCTGCCCAACACCAAATTGTAAACAGACTTTTAAGTTTGATGTCAGTGCAGATTTCACTGTCACCTCTAGGTATTCTGCCATCTGAAAAATTTGAGGTATACTGTCACAGACAAGATTGCGGATTTAAAAGCATTAGACTTTTTGTTATTTTGGGGGGGGTGGGGTTTGAGTCAGTCTCACTCTGTTTGTTGCCCAGGCTTGGCTCCATCATGGCTCACCACAGCGTTAACCTCCAGAGCTCAAGCATTCCTCCCGCCTCGGCTTTCCAAAGTGCTGGCATTAGCCGGGCTCGGTGGCTCAGCCTGTAATCCCACGCCTTTGGGAGGCTGAGGTGAGTGGATTGCCTGAGCCCGCGGGTTCGAGACCCGCCTGGGCAGCGAGACCTCATCTCTACAATAAATCAAAAAATCAGCCGGGCGTGGTAGCGCATGCCTGTAATTCCGGCTACTTGGAAGGATCGCAGGAGCCCAGCAGGGCGAGGCTGCAGTGGCCGGGAGCGGCCACTGCACTCCAGTCTGAGCAACAGAGTGAGACTCCGACTCAAAAAAAAAAACAACAAAAAAAAAACCAAAGTGCTGGCATTACAGAGCCATGGTGCCTCACTGTATTTTTGAAGGCCTTTATGGACACTGAAAATGTTGATGTAGTTATGAATTAGATTCCATGCTCCCCCATCTCCATCACACACTCCTTGTTGTAAACTGTTATCACACTTGTCGTGTCTTCTGAATGATATTCTTTTTCCCTTGCGGGCTTGCTGAGCACCCTGTACAACCTCTGTAAGTCACCTGTTATGTCTTATGGGTAGATGCCCGTCACTGCTCAGTCCTTAGTATCCATCTACACTTGCTGTCAAGACTTGCAAAATGGTTCACTGTACATTCACTCTGCAGACTGAAAACCTGTTTATTGCATGCACCAGTGTGCTCATGTCTAGGGGATAGGGTGGGGTGTGGGCTGCGAATCATGGCCATACTGGCTGGACAGGATGCCAACGTGGATAAAGGAGTGTGTCGTGTGTGGTTTACTGGATGCCTGAGGGTGGGGGTTAGGGTGGAGGTGAGGATGGGCCCTGATACAGGCAATTGGGCCTTGGGCATAGTGGGCTCATCGTTTGCAGTTTGAGCCTAAAGTTATGCAAGGTACAGAGTTTTGCAGTTGATAATTTTATTGAGGCAGGAATGTCAGTGTAGTAGGACATGGGACGGGTATGAGGGAGGCCATGAACCTCCAGCATCCCTATCAACAGGTCTCTGTCCCCCCAGCTTTTGCATATCCACTATGCACACACACAAGCAACCAAACCCCTTCATCCCGCTTTCTAAAAATTAACTCTGGACATCCAAGAGTCCTTATTGATACAATGAAATGACTGAGTAAATGGGAAGAATAAATGGGTGGACGGCAGAAGAATTCCAAATAATTGACGTTTGTACTCCGCCATTAAGGAGGAGAGCATATGAGGGGTACCCCCCAAAACCTGGAATTTTATTGTGTATTTATTCTTGTATGTTTAAACTTTAGTCACCTTCAAAGTATCCTCTGATTGATGCAATATACTTATTGAGATGCTTTTTTCACTGCTCGAAATTGTTTCTGAACTCATCCATGTTGATGCCTTTTAGTGCTTCTGCTGTTTTCTGTTTCATCTCTTCCACATCCGCAGAGCACTTCCCTCTGAGGACTTTTTCATCCTGGAAACAAAAACGTCGCTTGGTGCAAGATCAAGGGAATAGGGAGGGTGGGGCACGGGGATCATGCTATTTTGGGTCAAAAACTGCTGAACACTCAGCACAGTGTGGGCAGGTGCACTCATAAAAAATCATCCATCATGAAAGGGGCAAGCACATGGAAAGAATCGCCACACAAAAAATTCACTGAAAGCTGAATGCAGCCTCTCGCAGCAGTGCTTGCTGGTACGCTAATGCCAATCGGTTCCTTAAACACTTACATAGGGGGAGAAGCCTGCATTACAAAGGGCCTGCCCTCCAAAAGGGTAATTCTAGGTGTTTTATGGGTCCCCCCCTAAATCTCTACTCCTTAGGTATGGGCTATGCATAATGACTGCTTTCCAAAGAGGGCAGTATGGAAAGTGGGGTTTGGTGGGAGAAATGGGGAGTGCCCTTGGAGGGGAGAAACCTGACAAACACTGCCTCAGCCAAGTGATCAAGGTCACCAGCAACATGTCTAGTTAGTAGTGTATACTCTTGAGATGGTATGCTGAGAAGGACACTTCACCTCTGGTTTTCTTCCCCAAATTCATCACCCTAGTCTAATGAGAAAAGGTCAGAAAAACTTGAATTGAAAGACATTCTACAAAATACTTGGGCAGCACTGCTTGAAACTGTCAAGGTCATCAAACATAAGAAAAGCCTGAGACACTGTCATAGCCAAGAGGAGCCTAAAGAGATGATGACAAAATGCAATATGGGATCCTAGATGGGGTCCTGGAACAGAAAAAGGAAACTAGGGAAAAACTAAGGAGATCTGAATAAAGTCTGGCTCTGGTAAATAATGTTACCATATCAGTAGTGGTCTGTTAATTGTTACAAATATACCCTTGTAAGATGTTAGTAATTGTGGAAACTGGTTGAGAGATTTATAGGAACTCTCAGTACTGTCTGCATTTTTTTGTTTTGTTAATCGAAAACAGTTCTAAAATTAAATGTTTATTACAAAATAATCCTAAGAAGGAAGCTCATTGTTGGTGCTGTAGTGAAAGTGAAGTTTTAGATGGTGATGGCTGTTAGCTAAAAAATACAAGCTTTACAGGCAAAAATGCATGCCATTTTTGAATATTGGGACGTTTAGTACTCTGAGAATATATTCCTCACAGATGTCATTGGTCTCTCTGATTTTAGGTAACAATGTTTGTAAAATATTTGGTCTCTATTGTGAATTTATTTATGGGCATTAAGTATGTATAATGTAGGCAAAAGATGTCAAAACAGATCACTAGCCATCACTGCAGAAGCAAATGCAGTAGCACAACTAATGACTTTGTTAATTGCTGTTTCCTGTATTAATTAGCATTCATTTTTTAGTTTGACAGGCACATAATATGTATAGAATTTTTTAGACCTGTTGTGAAAGGTCTATAAAATAGTGACTTTTCTCCTCAGCTCTTCCAGCTTTGAATTAGAACAAGATGAAATTCTGCTAGGGTTTTGAGAGACACTAGTGTTAAGAATATAGAACTATTACTATTTTCTCTGTACTAAATTTACATTTGAATATGCAAAACCCAGGTGAAGTCTGTTTATGTAGCTCTGAAACCTTGATCAGATTATCCTCAGCTGAATCAGTCCTCAGGCTTGATTCCAAAGTGAATGTCAATAAACGTGTTTAATTGAGCTGTTTATGTGATATGCTTGCTAAGCAATGCATGTGTGTATGTGTGTGTGTGTGTGTGTGTGTGTGTGTGGTTTTTTAAAATAGGAATTTATTTAAAACCGTGATGTGAGCTATAACAATCCTGAAAGTATTTTTTTCCCTCCACTGCTTATTAAAATGCTGTTTTTCCCACCCTATTTTCCAAAGGTCTTTGATGTATCGAAACTAAAGATACTCTTTCGATACTTGGTTCAATTTAAGCCACCAAAAACATGTCTAGAGATATGAACTATAATTTAGGAATACTGGGGCAATTTAAGGTTAATAATTAAGCTATAGATTAAAATATCATTTGCTTATATTTTTTTCCTTAGGAGTTCATCCCCCAATTATTCCTACTCTGACTCCTGGAAATACAGACAGATCTGAATTATTTTATATAAAGACAACAGCATCGGAGGAAATGTAATTTATCACATAACTTTGGGTTCTAATAAAAATGAAAACTAAGTGTCAATAGTCAGCATCTATTGCATTAAGTATATAATATGTCGTTTTTCACTTTAAACACTAATAAAAGTCTGTACTTTGTTCTTTTCTTGATACCTGAGACCCGATGTTGTTCAGGTGTCAGTGTGGGTGAGCTCAGCCTCAGAACCAGGGTCACCTGGGAGAGGAAGGGCATGTTCTGAGGTGTGAGAACTCATTAGTCTTGCTGGGGCTCCTGGAAAGATTTCATTTCCAGATAAGAGTCGGGTACTTAAGAAGTGGGAACTGAACTGTCTCCACCCTCCACTGCTAGACTCGTTTTCTACTCCTTGCTGCCAGAGGCATCCTTAACAGATGCTTCTGTATCCCAGTTTTACATGTGACAACAGGAAGACTTTCAGAGGGGAAGCCACTTTCCCAGGGTTGTAGGACTATAAGTGGCCAAGCTAGGACTTCGACACAACTCTGAACTCAGAGCCTTTGCCTCTAACTGTCAACGAATACCTTTCTCCAAGATAGGTGTGCTTGGAGCAAGCCTGATACTACATGTGACTGTTTCCACAGTGCTTGTGTTTGCCTCTGGAAAATCCCTTCTGGAACCTGAACTCTCTTCTTCTGTCCATGGATGTGGCTTCATCTTATCCAAATAATTGTTATTCTGATAACATTATGAATTAGTCTGCTGGTACTGCCCTAACTAAAGACCACACACTGGGTGGCTTAAACAGCAGAAGTCCAAGTGAAGGTGCCAGTCAGTGTTGTTTCTGGTGAAGGACGCTTTTCTGACTGGTAGACAACCACCTTCTCTCTGTTCTCCTCTGGTGGGGAGAGAGAGAGGGACCTGTTTCTCTTACAAGGCTACTAATCTTATCTGACCCTACCCTTATCTGACCTTATTTAACCTTAATTAATTATTCCTTAAAGCTCTGTCTCCAACGCAGTCACATTGGTGGCTAGAGTTTCAACATACAAACCCTGTGGGACACAATTCTGTCCATAATATAGCCGTCTAATGACCAGAAGAAAAAAAGGTGCAAGAATTCTAGCCTATCTGGCTGGAAGGTTGTCCCTGAGCAAGATGCTCTGGAACCCAGCTGTGACCCTGGCACCCAGGCTGGACCCCTTCAGATCAGCTCAGCTGCCTCTCTGGCATTTCCCTCAGGTCACTCAATGCTGATTTAGGAAACCCAGGATCTCATTTCTCAGGGTACCCAGCTCATGGCTACTAGAGTTCTTTAAATCTGTAATTGGGGGAATTGAGAGGTTGAAAGTTGTGTTCTCTTAAAGAAAAATCAAGGAGAGTTTTTATTTTCAGCATTCATTTCCCCCCTTGTCTTGTGAGCACTAGTCTCAGACATTTAGAGGAGGTATCTAAGCATGGCCCAGGATGAGACAGCATAGCTTACTCAGAGACAGCACTGACCAGAGCTCAAATGCATTATTGGGAGCGAGAAGACAGATGGATTGTCAGTCTCCAACATGTTTAGAAAGTTCAGCCTCTGATAGTGATCCCCACATCCTTGAATTTAAGTCTAATTTTTATTAAAATTGTTTGTAGATATCCCCATAGTCATAATATCACTAAGGAGACAAGATGATAGTCCTATGAGGAAATGCTAGATCCATAAGTGTAATTACACTTTTACATTTAATTAGCATTTCATTAACTAAAATCATATTTCTGTGGAGCTGAAACTAATAGGGCATGGACAGTATCTCTTTGATACTAATGGAGCATTTTTGGTCAGATACAACTATATCACATGCCCATTTTAAGAATATTAAAACAGATTAAAAAAGCTACATCTTAAAATTCACAGAATGCAGGTGACACCGATTTTTGCAATCCCCAGAAAATGTTTCTGCCTATGGCTTTGCTCTCTTGCAAATGCCACAGTCCCCTCAGGTTTACAACCACTGATTTTAAGAGTGTCAGGTTGGAGCCTTCTTTCTTTTGCATGTGGAGGTCAAATCTGTTTCACTGGTAAAACTTCTCCATTTGTTCCTTTTTTTTTTTTTCCTTGAGTTGGGGTCTCACTCTGTTGCCTGAGCTAGAATGCAGGGCACAGTCACCACTCACCACAGCCTTGACCTCCTGGGCTCAGGTGATCTTCCTGAGTAGCTGAGACTTCAGGTGTACCACCATGCCGGGCTGATTTTTTTGTGGAGACAAAGTCTCACTATGTTGCTTAGTACTGGGATTACAGTTGTAAGCCCCTGTGCCCGGCCTGTTTGTTTTTACACATGGGGTCTTTTTCAGTGCAGCTCTGCCTCAAGAGGGACCTTTATAAAACACCACAAACCCAGTCAACCTGGGGGTGGCAGATGTCACCTAGATAGTATAGTAGCCTCACATCCTGGCACATCTCTAGGTTTCTCTTAACCTTAATTTTGGATGCTCTGAAGAGCATCCTTTTCATTATCATTCTTTTCTCCCTCAGAAGACAACGTCACTGACTCATGTATACAAAGGGGGAACTCAAAAAACTCCAGAATTTATTTATTAAAAAAATAGTGTTTGTATTCTTACATATTTAAACTTCAGTCACTTTCAGAGTACTCTCCATTTGATGCAATACACCTATCAACATGCTTTTTCCCCCCCCACTGCTCAGGGCAATCTTTGAACTTGTCAAATTTGATGCCTTTTAGTGCTTCTGCTGTTTTTTGTTTTACCTCTTCCACACTGGCAAAACATTTCCTTTTGAGGACTTTTTTCATCACAGGAAACAAAAAAAAATGTTGCTTGGGGTGAAATCGGTTGAATAGGGAGGGTGGGGCAACGGGTCATGCTGTTTTTTGGTCAAAAACTGCTGATTACTCAGCGTTGTGTGGGCAGTGTGTTTATGTAAATCATCCGTCATTAGATGGGCAAACATGTTGAAAGAATCCAGCCCCCCCCAAATTCACTGAAGCCGAACTCAGCCTCTCACAGCAATGCCAGCTGATACACTGGTGCTCATGGCTTCCTAGAACACTTATCTAGTGGGGGAAGCTTGTATTACCAGGGACCCGCCCTTCAAAAGAAATTCTGGGTTTTTTTGGGATTCCCCTCGTAAATCAAAGATTTCATAGATGTCACTCATAAGGACCTCTGACACCAGTTGCTCAATTAAAGTCCTGATTTTGGGGTAGGAATCTGAGGGCAGTTGCTGGGATTAAAAGAATTATCTATTCCCAGTCAAGGTAAATAATGAAAGCTTAAACAAGTTAGAAACTTGAGTCAAGAAAAGATAAAAATGAACCTAATCTTTACTGTCAATCTCAATAATTTGTTCCTACTTCCTCCTCCACTTTTTGATCTATACTAGAGAAAAAAAGCAGTGTATGTGCATACATACAGTTTTACTCTAATGGAAACAAAGATAAAATACAATTGTACACACCATTTGCTTTTGCTGAAAAGTTAACCTAATACACAAAGAATGTGTTCTGGGGTCTAGCCCAAATTAAAAAAAAAAAGACTGTAAACCCCTTATCACTTTCAGGCTAAGAATCCAAACAAGTTCAGCATTTTATTTTTCAAATCTCACAGCATGATTGCTAAATAGCACACTATTTGTAAAATGTTTTGTTGCTGTTTAAAATTTAATAATCTCCCTCAGCCCATGCTTTTCTTTTTGAAAATGCTGATAAGGTACTTTAAGACTGAGGTTATTCATTTATTAGCAGAAAACCTTTTGTGCAAGCTTATTAAACAAATAGATTTTTTTAAAGCAGCATTTTGAGTATCAGTTTATCCAAAATCGTTTTTTTTACAAAACAAGTGAGGATATTGTTAAAATGAGGGAACATGTTGGAACCTGCATGTTGACTTCGGTGTAAGAGGTAAAGTCTGTTTTGATACACATCTTGAGCTAGGGTTTTGCAGAATCTCTGCTGGGCTTAGAAGGTGCTTTGGAAAGCCACGTTCCTGAGCAGCAGGTCTGAGCGTACAACCTTCTAGATACAGTTCCATGACATCAGGTGTATTCAGGTGTTTTCCAAAGACAGGCGGCATATCCAAAACCATTTTTGGATACTCGAGATGATATGCTAGAAGCAGCTTTGAACCATCCGGGGTGTCAACTTACTGGAAGCGCTGAGTGGTGCCACCTTCAGGAAGAGAAACTTTGTTTAACCCAGGGTTCCTCGGATGTATTTGTACAATCCCAGCAACTGTTGATGTCCTGTGATTCACTTGAGAGACGTTTTCAGGATTTGAAATCTTGCTTTTATTGGGCTTCAGTCGTATCCTGAATGTCCTGTAAAAACACTATTGGATTAATTTTAGGTAAAGATTCCTGCAGGTTATAAACAAAAGTCAGGTTAATAACTTTAGTGGTTAGCCAGCAAATGTTTGATTCACTGAAGTTTTTGTAAATGAGTTATCCTGAGACTTCCTGATTCCTACAGCAACGGTGATTGAGGAGGGATTCCCCGCCAGTAAATTATGTGCAAGGAGATGATGGTGTTCCTTCTCTCTTCATAGAACCAAGTGCAAAAACCAAGGTTAGAGAATGTTTCCCATTTTTCTATTTCTCATTCATTCAAAAAGGGAATAGGGAGCCAGGCACAGTGGCTCACACCTGTAATCCCTTGGAAGGACAAGGAGGGAAGAGCACTTGAGCCAGGTTTAAGACCAGCCTGGGCAACATAGTAAGATCTCTTCACTCCAAAAAAATATAAATAAATAAACAAATTAGCCAGACACCGATTACGCGCCTGTATTCCCAACTACTTGGGAGATGGAGGTGGAAGAATCACCTGAGCCCAGGAGGTCAAGGCTGTGGTGGTCTGTGACTGTGCCACTGTACTCCAGCCTGGGCAACAGAGTGAGACCCCGACTCAAAAATAATAAAAGGGGCGGGGGCCTAGAGAAAAGTCATATTGTAGTTAAGCCACTCTCCAACGTGATATGTAAAGAGAAACCTAAGCCTTGCTGAGGCCAGAATGAAGGAGTTGTGACATTAGGATGAGTTCATTTGTGTGTCTGTGATTGGGGTCAGGGACACACTAGAAAGTTAGGAGCTGTAGACCTGGGAGGAGGGACTCCCTGAGGGAAGGAGTTTTGGATACTTAGGAGGCAGCATTGAAAGCCTGGGCTAGCGATTCTGATAGGGAGGCTGATGACCTTGAGGCTGAAACCTTGAGCTCTGAGACAGCTCCCCCAGATAGCAGGGAAAAGCTGGCCAGTAGAGACAGAGAAACTGTGTGAGGGGCCAAGAGACAGAGGTTTTATTTGAGCCAAGGTCTCACTCTGTTGCCCAGGCTGTAGTACAATGGTATGATCATAGCTCACCACAGCCTTGACCTCCTGGGCTCAAGCAATCCTTCCACCTCAGCCTCCCAAGTAGCTGGTACTACAGGCATGTGCCACTACGCCCAGCTCATTAAAAATTTTTTTTTATGTAGAGATGAGGTCTTACTGTGTTGCCTAGGCTGGTCTCAAACTCTGGGACTCGAGTACTCCATCCGCCTCAGACTTCCAAAATGCTGGAATTACAGGCATGAGCCACTGCGCCCAGCAAGGAGAGAGTTTTTAAGGCATCAACAGCCCCAGGAGCCCAGGAAGAAAGATATTGAGCAAACACACTGAGTGGACTCTCACAGGAGCCAAGAATGGGGGTTAGGGTCCATATGGAGAGGGACTGTTAACTGTCAAGAGGAAATTTAAAGGGTGAATCGGACTCCTTATCTCATGGCAAAGCGAAGAGTGTTGTACTCTAAGAGGCATTTGATGTGCAGGCTCTGTGGTAGGCTGTGTTGAGGATGTCAGAGGGTGACATCCATCTGCTTGGAATATCCCTTAAATCAGGCATGCCCAACACACAACCCACGAGGTTGACCAGCTTGTAGTGCGGCCCACAAAATCTTTTAACATCATGTGTTTTTTAGTGTGTATTTTCTTCATGACCCCACACACAGTTCAGTTTTTGAAGTTCACAATCACACCTTATTCATGACATCACTTTATGGCAGCATATACGTTGGTGAGCAGCTGTTTTTAATTATGAAGTACACGAAGAGCAAAATTTGAACAAACATTTCTGATGAGCACCTTGAGAACTCACCAAGAATTGCAACCACTTCCATTGACTGAGACAGATAGATTTGGTTTATAAAAGCAAGATCAAATTTCCTACTAGTTTTAAATTGTTCTCATTTTTCTAAACTTTATAATAAAAAATATTTAAAAGGAAGTCTTATTACATATATACACTAAATATATAGTTTATGTGCCACCCAAGACAATTCTTCTTTTTTTTGTTGTTGTTTTTTTTTGAGTTGGAGTCTCACTCTGTCGCCCAGACTGGAGTGCAGTGGCCGCTCCCGGCCACCGCAGCCTCAACCTGCTGGGCTCCGGCGATCCTTCCGCCTCAGCCTTCCAAGTAGCTGGAATTACAGGCATGCGCTACCACGCCCGGCTGATGTTTTGATTTATTGTAGAGATGAGGTCTCGCTGCCCAGGTGGGTCTTGAACCCGCGGGCTCAGTCAATCCACTCACCTCAGCCTCGCAAAGGCACGGGATTACAGGCTGAGCCACCGAGCCCAGCTGACAATTCTTCTTTACTCGATGTGGCCCAGGGAAACCAAAAGCCAAAAGTTTAGACACCCCTACCTTAGATGGGGATCATGATTTTGACAATACGTTTTGTAAAATAATTCAGTCTGCAATGTGGTATAGACTGAAGCTTAGTTATACCAACCATGAGAGGGGAAATAATGTTTACCAAGAGAATCAAACTTACAGATTATGTTCAGCAACTTGCAATACCATTAGACTGCACAGTGGTTCCAAGCTCTTCCTTTCTCCGCATTCCCAGACTGATTAGCCAGGATACTTTGCTCCAGGCCTTACCCGTTCTTCAGGTCAAGTTTGGAAGAGGATCAGGAAGAGAGAAAAAAACAGGATTGTATCACTGAGGATAAGTGAACAGAGCAGTTGGGTTGCTCAGGACCCACTACGTGTCGATCTAATGAGTCTCTGTGACCTGGTTACTAGAAGTGCAACGTGTATGAAATATTTAATGACATTGGTTCTTTCAGGTTCGTAAGTTCTGTCATATGATGGCTTTATATCATCACTACTATGTGATAAGATTGAAAAACCGTTTATGTATTTTACAAAAGAACGCGTGGCCTAGCAGCCCCACGGGATCTGTCCTTCTGTGGAAGAATGGAGCCCCACTATTACTGGAGCCTACCCAATGTTGAGAAGTCTAGATATTCACTGGTTTAAAAGAATAAAATAAAATTGTTGGGACATTACTGAAACTGAGGATGTTCCAAGGAAACCAAATATTCGGTCTCATGTCCCTAGAAAAAGAAAATACTGGTTGCTGTTTAGTTAATATTCCTAAAAAGTTGAACATAAAATACAAATACTTCAAAATGCTTGTCCTAGTTTTAAGTGCTCTAGATAATATCTGAGCTCTTAAATTTTTTTTTTTTTTGAAAAGTACAACATTGGTCCTATAATTGGTCTATGTTTAGCTTTTGAGTGTGGGGTATTCCAGGTACTCAACCAAAACCTTGTGCCCTTAAGAATAAGGGAATGACTGCCAGAACCAAGAGTAGGATGAGAGTGTGTTTCTAGAGCTGACTTTTGACATTCGTGTGTTGATGGTTCCATTTTCAGGTGGTCTAGAGTGCTTGTTCTCAATCTTGTGCCCTTATACGGCATCTGCAGAGCACTCTCTTTGGGGTTCAGCACAAGCCTATCCAAGTTAATGGGCAAGAAGTATCTTTCTAGAACTATTTGGAGAGACCAGGTGGTATGGAAGAAGGTCCTGTGGACTTGGATTAGAAGACTGGCGTTTTCCAACTTCTGGCTCCTCTAACTTTTTGGTCTTGTGAACTCAAGGAAGTACTCAACTTTTCCAGACCTCCATTTCTTCACTTGCATTGCCTGTTGGCATCTCCCACACACAGGGATGTTGTTGGCTTCCAGGGAGAGCATGCCTGTGGAAACATGCTGCAGAGGCTTCAAAACTGCTCAGGGGTTGATGAGCGATTTCCGCGCAGTAGTGGAGAAGGTTAATAAGAGACCGCCTGTGGGTGGCATTTACATTTGTGCCAGAAAAAATTAGCTGAAAAGCTTCTGATTGGCTGCACTTCTCTTGTTTCATTATTAGCGCGATCTTATTAGTAATGAAGGAAAGAGGTTTTGTGCTAATCTGTAGAATCTGAATATCTGTCATCTCTTTCCCCTTGATAACCACCTAGAAGCCTTTCTGCTTTTTCTCTTGTACTCCTTTTTGCCTATTCCTTGGCTCCCAAAGAAATGAATTTGTTTACCTTTAAAAATACTTGGGACCGGGCTCGGTGGCTCAGCCTGTGATCCCGCGCCTTTGGGAGGCTGAGGTGAGTGGATTGCCTGAGCCCGCGGGTTTGAGACCTGCCTGGGCAGCGAGACCTCATCTCTACAATAAATCAAAAAACCAACCAGGCGTGGTAGCGCATGCCTGTAATTCCAGCTACTTGGAAGGCTGTGGCGGAAGGATCGCCGGAGCCCAGCAGGTTGAGGCTGCGGTGGCCGGGAGCGGCCACTGCACTCCAGTCTGGGCGACAGAGTGAGACTCCAACTCAAAAAAAAACAAAAACAAAAAAAAACTTGGGATCATGATTTCGACAATACACATAGTAAAATAATTCAATCTGCAATATGACATAGACTGAGCTTATTTATACCAACCGTGTCTGAGGGGAAATAATGTTTACCAAGAGAATTAAACGTACAGATAATGTTCAGCAACTTGCAGTACCATCCCATGCAATAAAGTGCTTATCTTAAATGCATCCTACAAAGGACTCTAAATTAATAAGAAACATGACTCAGAGCTAGCGTTGTAAAAGGAGTTCTGTTTTATGAGAGTTAAAAAAGCCAAAAGCATAGCTGGCCTCAGGCGAAGCATGATCGGGCTTAGTGTCACTAAAGGGCCCTGGTTTCTTTCTCTCTGCTTTGCTCTCAAATTGTGTCAACTTTTTTTCTAAGGCTGAATTCCTGTGTGATTTGGAAATGGCTTCCGGTAGGTCATAGGGCTCCAGGTATCCTTGTTCTCAGCATTCCCTAGAAAAACCATGCCATTCATTCTTATTGGATTAGCTCATTCTTTTTTTTTTTTTTTTTTTGAGTTGGAGTCTCACTCTTGTCACCCAGGCTGGAGTGCAGTGGCACACTCACGGCCACTGCAGCCTCGACCTGCTGGGCTTAGGCGATTCTTCCACCTCAGCCTTCCAAGTAGCTGGAACTACCAGCATGCACCACCACTCCCAGTTAGTTTTTGTGATTTATTGTAGAGACGAGTTTTCACCAAGTTGCCTAGGGTAGTCTCGAACCCCCGACTTAGACAATCCTCTCGCCATGGTTTCCTAAAGTGCTGGGATTATAGGCTGAGCCACCGCGCCTGGCCAGATTAGCTCATTCTTATTTGATGTCTCCTCTGGAGCCAATTAGAGCTCTAAATGGAAACTGGTGACTCTCAATCAACAGAGAGCTATCTCCCTACAGTCTACATCTGTTCATTATGGCTAGTTGGTCAGGACTGTTTGTAAATTATTCGCTTGTAGTTGGAATGAGTGTATCTGTTCCAAACTTAAATGAATACAGTGGCTGTTCACACTGTTCCTTACTCTAACATAACTCTCAACCTCTTCCCCTATCACTACATGCAAGGGCTGCCTTCCACCTGCGACCATATCAGTAGTGGTGACCCACTCAGTAGTGGTGAGCCACTGCATGACCGAGGGTGAATTACTTAACTTCTGAACACCAGATTCTTGATGTGATTTGCCCTCTTTATAGGGTTGTTTTGAATGTTTCCAGAGATGATGTATCTGTCAAAAGAAGCCCAATGATGGACATGTGGTTTCTGATCTCTACCTTGAGAGTTAGAGACATGATGGAGGTGGCCAGACCTTTTGGTTTCGCGGGAATACCTGTATTTGCTAGGTACTAAAGCCTGAGGTTGGACATGCTTACCAAGAGGCCTGATTTGAAAAACAAGTTGCCAAGTCCCTGGGGCTAGCCCAGGCTTGGAGTTAAAAATAGGTGAGGAAATGAAGGAAATGAATGAGATAGTAGTAATGACATCAACCAAGCGGAAGCTGCCGGACACCTCTGCTACCGCAGTTCAGGAAAACCCAAGTGTGGGCTACCTCTGTTCCATAAGCAGCTCAAGTCACAGAGAGAACAAGAGTCCCAGCAGTTCTTACAGGCATCCGGGCTAATGAGCTTCAAAAACTAAACTTCAAGGTGTCTTGTTCAGAACAGCCCAGTTCCAGATGAAAACCAATAACTTAATAATTATTTTAAGAAAGATTTTTCTTAAAGCCTGCCGAAGTACCTGGTGGATTTAAGCAATGACTACATAGTTATTTCTCTCTAGGCTGGTTTTGTTGTTGTTTTTTTTTTTTTTTTTTTCAGAATGGGTATCTCACTCTGTCTCCCAGACTGAAGTACAGTGGCAAAATCATGACAGTCACAGCTCACAGCAGCCTCCACCTACTGGGCTCAGGCCATCCTTCCACTTCAGCCTCCTGAGCAGCTGGGACTATAGGCATGTGTCACCACACCCAGCTATTTTTTTATTTTTATTTTTGTACAGATGAGGTTTCACTATGTTGCCAGGCTGGTTTCGAACTCCTGTTCTCAAGTAATCATCCTACCTCAGCCTTCCAAAGTGCTGAGATTACAGGCGTGAGCCACCATGCCCAGCCCTCTAGGCTGTTCTGAGGCAAGTTTCCTTACTGCGATAGAGAGAGTGACCAATTAGGTAATCTCAGATATTTTTACAAAAATAATAATAGTCACTAACACCTCATGAGCACATATCACATGCCCAGGACTGTTTAAGCATTGATCTGTTTATTCCCCTAACAATCTATGACATAATGGGCTGAGGACAGGATAGGTAACTTGCTCAAGGTGACACAGCATATGATGAACAGTGCTGGGATTTGAACCCAGGTAGTCTGACTCTAGAGCTGTTGCCTACCATACTATACTACCTTCTAGTGATTTGATCTTGGTTATTTATTTATTTATTCATTCATTCAAGAGATAGGGTCTTGCTCTTTTGCCCAGGCTAGAGTTCAGTGGTGTGATCACAGCTCACTGCAGCCTCAAACTCCTAAGCTCAGGCAGTCCTCCCACTTCTGCCTCCCAAGTAGTTGAGACTGCAGGTGCATGCCACCATGCCTGACTAATTATTTGTATTTTTTGCAGAGACAAGCTCTCATTTTATTGTCCAGCTGGTCTCAAACTTCTGGCCTCAAGCAATTCTCCTGCCTCAGCCTCTATAAGTGCTGGGATTATAGGTGTGAACCACTGTATCCAGCCTAATCTTGATTAATTTTTTTAAAGGACTGCTTAATCTAAAACTTATGGCTAACAATTTTTGATCAGTGTTTGAGGGAAGAGAGAGAGTCAATCATTCATATATGTTTGTTGCCACATTTTGGTGGTGAAAAACCACCACTGTGACTGTGTCCTCTTGACCAAAAAATAAGAAAAGAAAAACAAAAATAGTAGGAAGCCTCATTCTCATCAGAGGCAGCCATTCGAGGCTAATTTTTAAGTGCTTCCTGAGTCTACCTCCACAAAGGAACAGTGAATGAAATGGCGGGTTACGCAGGAGGAGGAGAGAACATAGGGAAGTCCTCCAGTGACTCTTATGAGTTATTAATAGAACATAAAACAGAAGAACCTTAAACTTTCCCAACAGATGAATTAGAGGGTCATTGACTGAAATGGAAAATGATACTCTTTTTTTTGCTGAACAGTTCATCATCGATTTCCTAATCTTGAACACCCTTAGGGTATTTACAGTGTGATTTGATAAAGATATGTTTAGTCTGTACTGGGTTGAAGTCAGAAATGTGGTCTAAGGAGTCTGAATTGTTTAAAATTGACTGTGAGAAGACAGAATGATGGGCTTGTCAGAGCACTTTTTTTTTTGCGAGGATGGGAGGTGGGAGTTGTCATCTTCACCCAGGTTGGAATGAAACTGCACTGCCTACAGTCTTTCACACTCACATTGGCCCCCACCATTCACTTCCTGGCCTGAACAGACACGGAAGTCAGGCAGGGCTGTGGTGAAGAGGTGTGTAATGGGAAGATAAGAAAAGGAAGTGGGGCCAGGTGTGGTGGCTTATGCCTGTAATCCCAGCACTTTGGGAGTCTGAGATGGGAGGATCGCTTGAGCCTAGGAATAAAGACCAACCAGGGCAACATAGTGAGACCTTGACTCTACAAAAGAAAAAAACAAAAAAGCTGAATGTGGTGGTATGTACTTATAGTCCCAGTTACTCAGGCTGAGGCAGAAGGATCTCCTGATCCCAGGGGGTTGAGGCTGCTGTGAGCTGTGATCATGCCACTACACTCCAGCCTGGGCAACAGAGTGAGACCCCAGCTAAAAATGAAAAGAAAAATGGGATCTGCATCCCAGGATCAAAGCTTCATTCTACTCAACGACTCCCACCAAACATAGTAAGCTTTTGGGATGCACTGAATGAGTTCCGGCACAATATGGAAAACATGACATAGGTGAGAAGTATTGGGGGTGCACAGGTTGGCCTGGAAAGGAGGCGAAAGAAAAGGAACAGCCAGTGGAGTTTGGACCCACAGAGAGAAGGGTGCAGAAAGCACACTGGTGTCAAGGCACAGCCATTCAGGGACAGCCAGGGAGGCTGTGGAGGTGAAGACAGAGGCAAGGAAGTGGCATCGTGCTGGGAGGGACGGGAAGCCGGGCTGACTGGATCAGCATGCGTGGTCAGCCAGCCAAAGGAAGTGGCGGAGACTCGATGCGGAAGACCAGTGAACCACTGCAAGTCTTGAGCAGAAAGGTGATCTGGTGACATGGCTTGAAAGAATAAGGGGTGGTTTGCATCATCAAGCGTACGACCATCCTTTGTTTTCCTAGTGGTAGTTTCAGATGTCGTGAGTACTCAGAGCCTCCCGATTCACTGGTGTCCCCGTGGGATTGGCACCTTGGCCAACTGAATGCCTCGCCAGAGGCTCCCGGGCCCGTCTGTACTGCTCTCCTGATTAGAGAATCTTGTTCTCTGCTGTTATTGCCAGTTGAACTTGTGGGTAATTAGCTGCATTAATTAAATGTTACATTAACCATAAATATGCAAAAAGCAAGTGATCTCTTTGTGCAGACTAAACTGAAGCTCTGGAAAGTTTCAATAAAGGTCATCCACCGAAAAAAGGCATGCATGTACCCAGTGTAAAAAAAAAGATTGGAAAGGGGGCAGTCATTCAAAACTAAAAGGCTTCTACATCAGCCTGCTTTATAAATGTCTTTTTTTTTTTTAAGTTGGAGTCTCATTCTGTTGCCCAGACTGGAGTGCAGTGGCACACTCCCGGCCACCGCAGCCTCGACCTGCTGGGCTCCAGCGATCCTTCTGCCTCAGCCTTCCAAGTAGCTGGAACTACAGGCGTGCGCTACCATGCCCAGCTAATTTTTTGATTTATTGTAGAGATGAGGTCTCACCAAGTTGCTCAGTCAGTTCTCGAACCCACGGGCTCAGGCAATCCATACAAATGTCTTTAAAAGTTCTATGTCCACTTCAGAAAGAGCAATTGGAGGTCGGGCACAGTGACTCATGCCTGGAATCCCACACTTTGGGAGGCCAAGGCAGGAGGATTGCTTGAGCCCAGGAGTTCGAGACCAGCCTGGTCAACATAGCAAGACCTCATCTCTACCAAAAAAGGTGGTGGTGCATACCTATAGTGGTGGTGCATACCTATAGTCCCAGCTATTTGGGAGCCTGAGGCAGAAGGATTGAGCCAAGGAGGTTGAGGTTGAGGCTGCGGTGGGTCATGATTATGCCACTGCATTCCAGCCTAGGTGACAGAGTGAGACCCTGACTCAAAAAAAAGTCCTACGGGAAATTGTAGACAGTTTCTGTGCATAGACTTTGCACAAAATAGGGCATAGAACTCTCCCCCAGTGGTGCAGGAAGGAGCTCGTGTCATCATTTCATTTTAGCTAGTTTATTTCCATTAGCTGTTTATTATTAGACCTGAGTGCTGTGTAATATGCCTCTAAGTTTTCTCAAGTCGTCTCACTTATGTTGCTTCTTCCATTTTGTCGTGAGTCCTCAAACGGGGAGCTTACAAGTGTCGGGTGCAGGAGTCAGTAGAGATGTTTTTCCGCGGAGTTATTAGAAGTGGAAAGACCTTCTTCTGGGATGGGCTGGTCTGTCTGCGATTTCTTGTTAAGTCTATGACTAACTTGTGGTTCCTGTCATAACAGTGAGGATATGGATGGGACTGGTTTGGTTTTTTTGTTCTTTTTGTGTGTGTGGACCCTTTTTTTCCCCTTGCCCTTGTGTCTAAGGCCCTTTAATCAATGCTGGCGGTTAAGTAGATTTGAAGATTGTCAGCAGGAAATCTCTACACGTTTCTCTGGTGGTAGTGTGTAATGTGGGTAAAACCACCACTGAAAAAAGTAAATCTCAGAGGCTGTGTGTGGTTGTCAGGTAGTACAGGGGACCCGAGGCTGACTGGTGTTGATGTTTCCAGAACTGCACCTGTACAGTCCAGAGAGTGCTGATTGCCAGGAGCATATGATAACAATGTGGAATTTTCACAGTACATTATGCTATGGGAATAGAATATATTTTGTTTTGATATATAAAGAATGCTTCCGCCAAAGAAGAAATAGGATGGACCTTTTAAAGAGTTTATCATTTAGATGGGTGTGGTGGTTGACACCTATAATCCCAGCACTTTGGTAGGCTGAGGCGGGAGAATTGCTTGAGCCCAGAGTTCGAGACCAACCTGGGTAACATAGCAAGACCTCGTCTCTACAAAAAAATTTAAAAATAAGCCAGGCGTCATGACGTACACCTGTGGTCTCAGCTATTGGGGAGGCTGAGGCCAAAAGATTGCCTGAACTCAGGAGGTAGAGGGTGTGGTGACCCATGGTCGTGCCACTGCACACTAGTCTGGGTGACAGAGTGAGACCCCAACTCCAAAAAAAAAACACGATGTGTCATCTAAGGATGAAGGAAGGACCTTATGTTGCCCTGGAATGGTCTGCCACTCGGTCCCTGCTTAACGTGGACTTCTCTGCTGAAATCACCTCATCTTCTCTTAGGAAAAGATTGAGAAGGAGGAAGTTGAGTCTCAGTTGGGCATGTGATGAGTAGATGCCTTGGTGTTAAATTCCTTGTTCATCAGAATCCGGCATTATGCATGTAAATTTCCATCTCAAGCTTGATGCATTTTGGGATGGAGGTTAAGACTCAGATTTATCTTGCTAAGAGTCACTTTGCTTGCCATCTTTTTTTGAATTTCAGGAATTATAGCTCAAAGTCTAGGATTGCACTGTTGCAGAATTGGCTAACCGCCATCCTTTCCCTTTTTGATGCTCCATTTTGAAATGGTTTATGCTCTATGTGGACTTTTTCACTGTTATATTTTTAGTAGCACTGAAAGTGGAAGCTTTCCCTGGCAAGTAGATGTCTGTTGCTTTTAAACTTCACTGTGTTTAAGAATTTTTTGTTGTGGAAAGTAGACCAGGCACTGTATCACACTGGAATCCTAATACCAGGTTCTTTCCTTCCAACTCTATTTCTTCCCATTTTCTTTAAGTAAAATCATAACACAAAAGATAGAATATACTAGGATCTCTTTCACAATACTCTTGATTATGGAGGTATATGCATTGGGCTACTTTAGCCTGATGCTGCTAAAATGTTTTTGAAAACTGTTATTAGCTCTCCTTTTTTTCTAGTTCCATATACCTACCAAGTAAATTTTTGATTATAAGTTGACTTCTTGGCTAGATAGGTCTACTTTCAAGGTAGAGAACATACTGGTCTTCTGATGAAACTATTGACATTGTAAAAGGTGTATTTTTTGCAGTGGTACATGCCTGTAGTTCTGGCTGCTCGGGAGGCTGAGGCAGGAGGATCACTTGAGCCCAGGAGTTTGAGGATGCAGGGCACTGTGATTGCACCACTGCACTCCAGCCTGGGCAATAGAGTGAGACCTTCTCTCTCTCTCTCTCTCTCTCTCTCAAAGGAAGTCTGTTTATTTTTCATTGCAAATAAAGACTTTAGTCATTTTTTGTCATCCATCAGTCTCTGACAGCCTGATAAAGATAAGTCCATCTTGGGGCAAGATCTCCATCGGGGCTGAAGACCAGACCCAGACACTGAGTTGAATTCGCCAGAATGGTCTCACTCTTGGGGGCCAGTTGGTGGCCACCTAGCCTCCTTGCTTAGTCTGGAAGAATCCTGCCATCTTTTCTGATGTCTGTTTGAAACATTAACAATTATTATTAAGTGGTTTTGGTAACAGTGGCCGTTAGTAGCAGCTGGGGATCAGTGCATCTAAATGAGTGTACAATTCTGCTCTTGGAGGTAACTTAGACATGATCAGCCTTGTCTCCACCTTTGTCCAGCTACAGTATAGGTAAGCAGAGTAGAAAACCTTAAGGTGATCTCCTTTAAATCTATGGACTGTTTTATCTACCATGGATGGAGCAGGATGGAAAAGAATGAAAATCAAATCATCTTTTTAAATACACTCAAGAAATAAGACTAGTTGGAGCGTTGGAAAGCATTCTGGAAAAGAAACCTGGTAGAGAACCAAATAGAAATCCCCTGGCAGCTGACTCTCCTTCCAGCTGTATTCAGTTATTGAACAGCTGTCAAAGAAAGCAAAGCATTATTTGTCCATTTAGAACAATTTCAGAAAGCTGTTTTTTTACCCCAGTGGTGTTTTTCTGCAGCTTTCTAATCTCTGCAAAGGTTTTAAAAGATAGAATAACCCATGCTTGTATTAGGCCTGAGGTTACCACCCGAGCATAAAGAGACACAGGGAATGTTCATGTGAAAGGAATTAGAACCATTAGAATTTTATTTCTTGCAGAATTTTGCACCATGGCACATAATCATATGTGACTGTCTTGGCTCAAAGTCAGCAACAGTATCCACTGTTTGTTTTTCAACTATGTGATAAATAATACAAGATAAAAACCAGGGCTATGTATATTCATTGCATAACGAAAGAGTTGCAAACCACTATCTGGTGAATTTCTGTCCTGAACATTTTATCTTATAAAGCAGCTGGGTCTGGGGAGTTTTATGAGCTTGTAGTGATATGAAATACAGGCAACATGATCTTGCTTTTGGCTTGATGCACAAACCATTTTGGTTTTGAAGCCTTCGTTTTGTGTGTATGTGTTTCTGTTTTCATTAAAGTGTTTAGGTTTCTAACCAGGAATGCTAATATTTGCATATATTGAAATTTTAGACTTAGAAAAACTCAAAATGTTTGTGTTTTGGTTTTTCTCTATGGTTAGTGTTTGCCAAAAAAAGTTTTTATTTTAGTGAAAGTTTTACAGAATTATAAGTCTACTGTTTGACTGTGAAACCAGGTGATAGTTTCAGTTTGGAAAACTTTTTTTTTTTTTTAATCTCTTTAGTGACTTCTGAGACCTGTAGCTGAAACTGTGACTTTCTCATTAAGTGTTTGTAAGAAGCAATTCTAAGAGGTGTCCTTTAAGGAAAAGGAAAGGACAAACAACCCCCATGAGAGCAGAGCTTGTTTCAGACTCCTGAACACAGAAGTGTGTTTATTTTCAGTAAATCATGGCCTGAGGCTTATTGGAGTTTCCAATTACCCTCATTTTCCTAACCAGAAATTATCCTTTAGGAAAATCATACGAGCTTCCTTATCTCTTACTTAAATCATTTAATATTTGTATTTTGAGTATTTTAAAGAGCATATATTGTGTCATATAAATGATCTTGCCCAAGTAGCAAATTCGAACACATTAGGAAATTCTTTTGTCTAGTGGTCCCCTTGAGTCGGGCCACAAAATGACCAAATGTAAATAAGCCAGTGCGAATGTGACAGTAATCCTGGCTTTGACTGCCAAGGTAAACACAAAAGTTACCCACGTTATGTCCCCATTAAATGCTCTTCAAATACAGTGCTTAGGCATCATTTAGTTTAGACCAAGTGAAAGTTGTCTGAATGACCCAAAATACTTCAAACTTGTCAGTGATAATTTTCAGACTATCCACTGCATGACACAGTTTGACTATTTAGGTATAACCAGATAAATATTATTATTATTATTATTATTATTATTATTATTTTGAGATAGGGTCTCTGTTGCCCAGACTGGAGTGCAGTGGTGTGGTCATAGCTCACTGTAGCCTTTCAAGCATGCACCACTGCATCTGGCTGATTTTTAAAATTTTTTTGTAGAGACGGAGTCTCACTGTGTTGCCCAGGCTGGTCTCAAACTCTTGACCTCCGGCAATCTTCCCATCTTGGTCTCCCATAGGGACTATAGGTATAAGCTACTGTGCCCAACCAAATATTTTTTATGTGCATACTTACACACTTATTCTATGATCTAAAATGGTGACTCTAATTTTTTATATTTTATAGGTCAGTATTTTATTTGCTATGGAGGAGAGTTTTACAAAAACTTATATGTATGTTTTCTGCCTTCCTTGGATTAAGGGATTATTTTTGTTTTTGTTGGTTCCTCTACCTCCCCCACTTTTGAGAACGTCTTTCTCATATGTGTTCAATATCTCTGACTGTGTCTTACTTTTCTTTTCTTATTTATTTATTTATTTTTAAGTTGAGGTCTCACTCTGTCACCTGGGCTGGAATGCAGTAGCTCACCAGTCTCCACTTCTGGGCTCACACGATCCTTCCATCTCAGCCTCCCAAATAGCTGGGACTACACACGTGTACCACCACACCTGACTAATGACTGTATTTATTTTTCTTTTTAAAAATTTTTTGTAGCGACAGAGTATCACTATGTTGCCCAGGCTGGTCTCGAACTACTGGACTCCAGTGATTTTCCTACCCCAGACTCCCAAAGGGTTGGGATTACCGGCTTGAGCCACCATGCATGGCTTTGTCTCACTTTTTAATTGCGGAGTGGGGTGTATTCTTTTTCTTTTATGGTGAGCAGGGACTTTCTTTTGGAATGATGGAGGAGATAGGCAGAGAGCCCATGATTCAGTTTGGTACACGTCCCATCCACAGGCAAGCTGCAGAAATGGACGCATGTGTCTTCTCCATTCTTTTGAGTCTAGTTCTGTCCCTCTAAAGGTGTTACCTGTTTTGGCGTCCCTGGTTATTCTCTGAACACCTTGATGGCCTCCTGGAGACTGAAGTGGGGTGGAAGTGGGTGTCACACTGGTGACTTTGTGGTCCTGCTTGGTGCAGGGGGACCACTCCCCGTGTGGTCCCCCTGTGTTTGTAAACCCTCATGGAACTGCAGGCAGGCGAAGTGTCCCTCTTGCACCTCTCAAAATCAAAATGTCACGCCATTACTAGGAGCATCCTGGAACTGCCTTATCTTTGACTTTAGATAAGACACGGCACCTCCAGTGTCAAGTCTGGGGTGCTGTCCTCCATGGTAGCCACACTTCTAGACTCCTATGAGGTCTTAAAGGGAGGGATTAGAATTAAAATATTAAATACACGTAGAAGAATAAGAAGCAAGCAAAACGAAACACACTCTAACAGAGCAAAAATAAGACTGTCTTCACCTGAAAACCCCTAAAAATAACTGACCAAGGTGATGATTGGAACCAGTTTCAGCATGTGGTAGGGGATTTGACCAGCAATTCCTGTCACCCAGGGTCCAAAGGGGAGCTCTTGGATGACACGGGCTACTTGGAAGCCAGGAAGCCAGAGTTTATTTCCTCTCTTCCATGTAGACTCACTGTGCACAGAAATGTAACCAGCTTCATGACCCTTTCTCCATGTGGCCGGTGGGGTTTGGCCACTGAGCTGCGTGACTGTTCCTATCCCAGAAGGACTGAGCTGGACCTCAGCTTCCCCAGGAGAATTCCCTCCTCTCTTTCTCCGGACTCATTGGCTCTGGGAATTGAGGAGAAGGAATCTCTTGTTCCTGCTGATCTTCCTAACAGCAGATCTCATCACACCCCTCCCCTGCTGACCACATTCCAGCCCTCCCATTGCTAAGACCACGTGGCTCGGTCATCGCATACCTCTAGGTAAAACTGAGCATGAACCCTAATGGGTGTGGATTTGTTTGCAGATTATGCTGGGCCAGATGTGTCTGTATAAAATATCAGTGCAAGCGGACTTCTTTTTTAGATAGCAATGTATAGAAGAGGTTTTATGCTCCACCGTAGTGTCCACTGGCCTACAGGATACATCCAGCCCTTATCTATGGCATTCCGGTCTCTGCAGTTGATGGTGACCCCTGCTCCTTGCCGGTCACGACTTCCTGGCCTGCCTTTCCTCAGCCCCCCACCCCCATCCCCAAATATGCCGTGTTTTTTTTTTACACTCCCTTTTCTTTGTTCAGCGTCACCTCCCTCTTTCTTGCTTCCTTGACCGGGAGAGGCCTTTCTTCCCTACACAACTGTTGCCTCCTTGAGATTGTTTGCCTGAACGTCCCCCAGAGGAGATCTGTTTGGACGTCTCTCCTACTAGATCCAATATCTTTTGGACATGAGCAGTGAGCAGTTCCAGTGTTGGTCGGTTCTTTGGTCCTGTGTCACCCAGGACTGCTGTGCCCCCCCCATAGATAAGACGTCTTTTCTGTTGCATTGTGCTGAGAATACTTGAGTCTGTCTGTGGAACACATTCCAAAAACTGGCATTGCTTGTCCAAGTGTACTTGCATTTGTGACTTTGGTGGTGGCTGTTGCCAAATCACCCTCCAGAGAGGTTATTTTCATTTATATTCCCAGCAGAAATGAATGTTGAGTGTCTGTTTTGCCTCAATCATGCCAACAGAGTGTATTATCAGATGTTTGGATTTTTGCCAGTCGGGCAAGAAAGTGGCATCTCACAGACAGCCTTTGAAATCAGATGCAGCTTTTCTTGTGATTCTGCCTTAGACCTTCCTGCTTACTCAAAGTTGGACAAGAAAGTTTTGGGGTGAAGGTGTCCATCCTACCATCACTAAGTCAGCATCTGGAAGACTGACCCCCGAAACTAGAATGATGTCTTAGGATCACTGGCTCACACAGAGAGATGGTCTTCTCTTAAGAACCGGGCCCATGGGAAGCCTGTCACCTGATATGTACTAACTTTTTAGTTTGGCTGGGACACCAAGCACCAATTTATGCAGGGTAAATGGCCTAGTAAGGAAGGAAGCCAGGCACTGTCCTCCCTGCACACTACCCCTTGGAGGATCCCAGGCATTCCGAGGCAGCTTGACACTCTAAACAGAGAAGCAGCTCTTCAGGAAACCCAGATATGCCTGTCATATAAATCAGATAAGCCTTTATGCACAAGGGTCTCGTTGTAACGTTATGGCCATGGACACCTGGAAACAGCCTACCAGTCCAAGATAGAAGTTAATTATCTGACATATGTCCATGAGATGGAATGTTAGGCTGTTTAACATGAGATTTAGTAGCAAGGGAAAATAGATGCTAAATTTAAGTTAAAATATAAACATGTACATGGACCATAACCTTCCTGCCACGTAAAGGAAAAATTGTGAAATACTAAACAAAAAAGTCTGGGGGAAGTAATGCCAAGATGTTGAGATTTTAGTGACCTCTGGGAGGTGAGGTTGTTATGTGTGAGATTTTTCTTGTTTGTGTCTGCTTCTTTATATTTCTTTCTGTTTCAATTTTCTACCTTACGTGGATGGTCTGGGGGGGGAAAAAGTACAACTATTCCCCCCCCCAACCCTTCTTGCCCCCAGTAAAAGGGATATCAAAGCTTCTTAAGGCCTGAACTTGGGGCTGGGGGGGGTTAGGGAACACCAGGTGACATCAGGAGGTAAGGTGGTGGCTTGCCAATGTGACCAGGTTCTCCACGACCTCGATTAGTGAGAATATAGTCAACTCTCTTGATTGAGAGGGATTTGCTGAAACCTCTGTGAATAAATCTGTATTTGCAGAGGTACTAAGTTTGTTAGAATAATGGGGTAATATGGTATTATCCTGGAGGAACAGGAAAGAGCAGGTCTCAGGCAGAACTGGTCAGCCTCTTCCCTGCAGCTGCTGGCCTGTCTTCCTGGGCTCTTCAGAGAGGAGAAAGAATGTCACAGCAAATGTTCCTTGACCTTCTACCTGGGCACAGTGGGAACGGAGGCCATGTACCCCATCTTTGGGATTGGGATGAAAGGCCTTGATATGCCCTGGGGGTGAGCAGAGGTGCTAGTGCTCCTGAACTCTTTCCCCAGAAATAACTCAATGCAAAGAGCTCCCCTCTGCGTTAAGTCTGTGGCATTGGGTAGTTTGCCAGATAGGCCAGTAACCATGTTCCTTATACAGTGGGCATGATTCACACCCTAGACAAATTACAGTCTTCCCCATATTTCTGGCCTTACAAAGACAGAAATAGACACATCCACAAAAGTTGAAATCTGCAAGTGCCCAAATCGACTGTGTTTAGGGAAAAAAACAACAAAAAAACTTGGTTAATCGGCTTAAATAAGAGCTCTGAAATGGATAGACATTTCTTTTCTTTTTTCTTTCTTGCCAGCAATGTTAATATCTTAGTGGTGATGGTAGTGTGTGTTTGGGCCTCTGTTTTAATAACATTATATGTGGCCTCCTGTTTTGAAACCCTTTTCGAGTCAGGGTGGTGGCTTGTCCTACCATCTACCGCATAATCAGATGCTTCGCATGCCACGCTTAGCATCAGGGGATTCTGGCCGTGGGAACAATCAGGGAGGTGCAGTGTCAACAGGAAATATCTTCTAGCGAGACAGAGAGACTTCAGGAAGGATAATGGGAGGAGGGGCCAGATCCTGTCCTTGGGTTCGACTCTGTGAACTGGGGAAGTAGGACAGGAGTGAGCCTACTTGCATGAAACATGGACTCAAACAAAGTTCTCTTCTGTGCTGGCAGGAAGCAGTCATCCTCACTAAGGGAGGTGGAGGCTTGCGTTTCTCTGATCACTCCCTCCTGCAAATCTTGAAGCTGTTTCCATAAACTCATTTTGTTTTTTCCAAGTTAAGGATGAAAATGTAAGTAGTGATTGGCGTTATCCACTGTGGAGAGGTGTGCTTTGCTTTACTTTTAAAATGTTTAAAATCTATGCACCTTCATTTTCCTTTGGGCTTGGGTGAGCTTTCTTATAAAAGACTTGGAAATCTGAAAAAACTCAAAAGTTAAAATCTACAAGTACCCAGATCTTTCCCGTGTTTTAAAAGTGATCAGTTCCTTTATCATAAGAAAGTTGAGAACTGAGCTTGGTGGCTCATGCCTGCAATCCCAGTGCTTTGGGAGGTCAAGACAAGGAGGATCCCTTGAAGCCAGGAGTTAAAAACCAGCCTAGGCAACACAGCAAAACCACATCTTTACAAAAAACAAAAAAATTAGCTGGGTGTGCTGACATGCACCTGTAGTTCCAGCTACTCAAGAAGCTGTAGTAAGAGAATTGCTTGAGACCAGGAGTTTGAGGCTGCAGTGAGCTATGATGATGCCACTGTACTCCAGCCTGGATGACAGAACAAGACTCCATCGCTTAAAATAAAAATTTAAAAAGTTGTTAAAGTATATCTAATTGATTTAGAGGCAGTCTATGGTTGATATATTTTCATCTTCAAATTCTTGCTAGGCTAGATCTTTAGGAAGGAGGTTAAAAGTTCATCTTTGACTCTGAATGCCAGAATTAGGATGACAGGGAGACAGAATTTCCAGGAGGGAACATTTTAGATCAGGAAAAGGAAGGATTTTCTAATATTCAGAGCTGTCCAGTCACGGAATAGGCCAGCTGCCCAGGGTGGGAAGTGAGCGGTGGACACTGGAGGCATTTCAGCCATGAGGGCTGGAGTTCTTCCTCAGGAGGCTGCCAGGAGCTCCCCGATTCCCCTCCTCCAACTGCTGGGTTCTGGGACGGAAGGAAGGGAGAGGTGGTTTACTGCTGCAAACCAGCATGGCAGAGAGCTCCTGCTGGTCCTAGTGGGAATCCTCAGTGTGTGTCCAGGGAAGAGGAAACGTGTTCTAACCCAGTGCTGTTGGACTGCAGTGTCTCTGGAACTATTTCCTGGCCCAGTGCTTTGTTCCTGGCACACAGGCGATGTAGAGCTCAGGCCAGAATGGAAATCAGGAGTCTGCTCGCCTCATCAAGAACTTCTCGCTCAAAAGTAGAAAAGGAAAAAGTGCCGAGCTCAGGCCAGGAGTTGACTTCTACTCAGGCACCACATTTTTAAAAAGTAACAGTTCAGTTTGCAGATGGACACTTCTGTGATCCCAGTCTGAGCAGCTTGGCCCTAGAAGTATGGAGGGGACCAGGTCACGTCCCTGACAAGGTGGAGCCCCAGGCCACGAGCACAGCCCCGGCTTCACCCTTCTGCCTCTCACCAGAGCAAGCGGCACTTTCACTTCACGCCAGTGTAGCATTTTATCTGTTTAAAAAATTATTTCGTTTTTATCTTTTAAGAGACAGGATCTCTCTATGTCACCCAGGCTGTAGTTGAGTGGTGCAGTCATAGTTCACTGCAGCCTCAAACTATCGGTCTCAAGTGATCCTTCCACCTCAGCTTCCTGAGTAGCTAGGACTCCAGGTGCATGCCACCACACTTGGATAATGTTTCAATTTTGTGTAGAGACGAGGCTCTCACTACATTGCCCAGGCTGGTGTTGAACTCCTGGCTTCAAGCAGTCCTCCTGTGTTGGCCTCCCAAAGCACTAGGATTGTAGGCATGAGGCACCATGTCAGGCCCTTGCATTTTATATTAAAGCAAGGGCTTTGAGTGTAGAAAATATTGGCAGACTCCTTTCAGGGTTCAGCAGTAAAATGGCAATACAACTTTGGGGTTGGAGCAACAGGTCGAAGTGAGCGTCCCCTCTATTGCTCACCTTACTCTGTCTTTTAGAATTGGGACCATATTTTCTTTCCTGTTCTTCTTTCTTTTTTCTTTCTTTTTTTTTTTTTTTGAAGTTGGAGTCTCACTCTGTTGCCCAGACTGGAGTGCGGTGGCATGTTCACGGCCACCACAGCGTCAACCTGCTGTGCTCTGGTGATCCTTCTGCCTCAGCCTTCCAAGTAGCCGGAACTATAGGCGCACGCTACCGTGTCCAGCTAGTTTTTGATTTATTATAGAGACGAGGACTTGCCAAGTTGCCCAGGCTAGTCTCGAACCCATGGGCTCTGGCAATCCACTCACCTCGACCTCCCAAAGTGCCTGTTCTTCTTTCAAGACAACTTTTACAGACAGAGGGCTTTTTACCTTCTCTTCTGCTGACCTCCTGATCTGATCAGATTTGAAAAGCAGTGCCTGGCACTTGAACCAGAGGCCACTTTGGATAATAGGAAGTGTACTTGCTTTAGAAGACGTGAGCTTGAGTCTCAACTCTGCCAGGAAGCAGCTGTGTGCTGTGAGCAGGCCACTTAACCTCTCTTGGCTGATTTCCTTGTCTTTAAAAATGGGGCTGCTCTCACAGGCTTCATTGTAAAAGTAAATGGTTAGATGAGATAATAGGTAAGTAACATCCTCACCTAGGTTGGTGCCTTCACTCTCCTATGCGCATCAGTGCCTCCCTTGGTCTAGTATGGTTTAGGCACCATTTTTCTTAGAGTGAGCTACGATCAAAACCAAGAGAAACGGTTGGAAGAAGCTACCCTGTCACTTGCTCAGAAAGAGCCAGAGGACAGCCTCCTTCCTTCCCTGGCCCTTTGGTGCTTCTGCTCTAAAGTGGGGGAAAACTCAGAGCCACCTCCTCATGATAGCAGCCATTTCCCTTTGACCCCTTCCCAGTTGGGGAGAGGCATCTTGGGAGGAGGCATGTGGTGGGAGGAAGAAACCAGTACCTAGATTTCAGCTAAGCTACCCAGAGGAATGTTTTAGAGCTTATTTAAGGGGCACCGCAGGATGATGGGGTTGAAGCCGTATCTACTACTCACTTTTAATGCCAGGCAGGGCATCAGATCCATTTAGAGGAGGAAATACAAGCGTTTGCACAGGGAAGGCAAAATATACTTCGTGCAAGCTGGAGCCTTTTCAACGCCATTCTCTATATGTTGCAGCAACGGTTCAAAAATAGTTAACAAGGAATATGGGTTTAATAGTTTTCTCCTGTCTTCTCCTTCCACTTCAATTCACTGAAACTCTAAATGCAAAAGGAAAACCTTGCAATTCTACCTTGAGAATATATACCTGTGTTACAGAAAGTGTGTGTGTGCACATGTGTGCGTGCACATGACCGCCATATTGTGCTTCTAAAATTAAAAAGGCTGCTCAGTCCCTATGAACACAAATGCTTGGATTCTGAGTGTGAAATAAGTGGCTCATTGTTTAAGAGAAAAGCAACAACTTGGCCAGGGTCTGTAACTCATGCCTGTAATCCCAGCATTTTGGGAGGCCGAGGTTGGAAGATTGCTTGAGCCCAGGAGTTCAAGAGCAGCCTGGGCAACATTGCAAGACCCCCATCTCTAGAATGAATGAATGAATGAGTAAATACAGAATTTAAAAAGAAAAGCAACAACTGTCATCATGTACTGTTTGGAGAACGGGTAGCATTAGTTAGGATAGGCCAGGTGAGGTGGCTGAAGCCTGTAATCCCAGCACTTTGGGAGGCTGAGGCGAGAGGATTGTCTGAGCCCAGGGGCTCAAGACCAACCTGGGCAACTTGGTGAGACCTCATCTCTACAATAAATCAAAAAATTAGCTGGGTGTTGTGGCGTGTACCTGTAGTTCCAGCTACTTGGAAGGCTGAGACAGAAGGATCGCCAGAGCTTACCAAGTCAAGGCTGCAGTGGCTGTGAGCCTGCCACTGCACTCCAGCCTGGGCCACAGAGAGACTCCGACTCAAAAAAAAGAGTAAGGATAAGGAATAGAACAGGTGCACCCTGGCAACCCTTCCTTCCTACATTCCTCGGTCCCCTGTGTCCCAGACTGGCCTGGGCCCTGCCCCTCCCGTGGGGCTGTTTCCACCCAGCCCTGCTCCAGGACTCACCTCTTGAGGTCCATGCTGCCACAGAGTTGCTTCCCAGGTACAGGGAAGTAGAGATGAAAAGAGACCTCTGGAGACTTCTGGCTTCAACCCAGGGGATCTTTAGACAAGCAGGGCTTTTTGTTTCAATGACAGGCCAGATAGGGAGAGCTTTTAATTCAGGGTTGAGGAACAGGTTAGGCTGCGGGAGAAGGCCAGGCCACTGCTGCTTCTCACAGCAGAACTAGCCCAGACGGGTCATCGAACTGTGCACTCACAGCTGGGGACTCACCGAGGGTCCCAAGACAGTGGGTCACATGACAAGACCAGTTTGCATCTCAGCCCTGCCATTAACCTTTCTAGGTGACCCTTCCCTTTACAGTAAACCAAGGATGTTACCTGCTCTGCCTGTCATGAGTTTACTGTTAAGATCAAAGAGAAGCTGTGTGATGATTATTGGAAACGGTAACATCCCATACATATGTAAGATGCTTTGTTTTTTCAAATCAATTTTATGTTCCCCTTACTCCCCAAATTCCTCCCTCACCAAACACTTTCCCCCACCTCGCCCCCACTTCCATTCACACATCTCAACAGACACTGGAAATTGGCCATTCTTTGATATATTTGGCTTGTCAAGGCCCAGAAAGAAAATGTAACTATCAAGTATCACTTACTCGTTAAACCCAGTTATCTTTTACTGTCAAGCTTGTGGGTCCTATACCCCAAAATAACTTGTATTTATTGCTGAACAAGAAACCCGAGAATCCTACAAAAGTTAGAAGTCAGAGTTCAAAAGTTTAACATACTTTTTGTTCTTCTACTTTTTGTGTACCTTAACGATAAGGTAAACCTTCTTTTACTTTTTGTGTACCTTAACGATAAGGTTTACCTTATCGTTAAGCAGAAATAATTGAATGATCACTGAAAGTTTCCTGCATTTACGTATTAGCAGTCCTTTACCTGGGCTTCTAGTTCATTTGTTTTTCATGTTGCAGTAAAGAAGGCATAGGAAATGCAGATTTCCTTCAAGCCCTGAAGCAAGCCTTTGGATTACAAAGTTCCATGTGATTAGATTCTTTACTTTCAAATATTTCATTTTCTTTGTGGATTCAAATTTATGTACAATTGGATATCTCATTTTAAACTGCAGGAATTGTCACATAATTTTTAAATTGTGAGTTGTGAGTGAATGTTCAGCTTACTTATTGGTTATTTCAGTAAAAGTGTTCATTAGAAAATAAGATAGGACAAACCCTTCGGGTCCCCTCCCACTGTGGGAGCTTTTCTGTCCTCTCAATAAACCCTACTTTCAAAAACAAAAGGAAAAGAAAATAAGGTAAGCCTGGTTTCTGCTTGCTCCTGATTTGTATTATATTCATGTTTACGTTGTATAGGCCCATGAATATATTGCTTACAAATTATGTAATATTAAGAAGTGAGCAAGAAAACTGAATGTTTAAAGTATAAAGTAGGACCTGGTTTGCAACAAGGAGTTAGTTGTTCGTGTTAAGATTATACAGCTGGGCGTGGTGACTCACACCTGTAATCCCAGCACTTTGGGAGGCAGAGGAGGGAGGATTACTTGAGCCTAGGAGTTTGAGGCCAGCCTGGGCAGCATAGCGAGACCTCTTCTCTACAAAAAAAAAAAAAAAAATTAGCTGGATGTGGTGGCATGTGCCTGTAGTTCCAACTACAGGACTGCTTGAGCCCAGGAGGTCTAGCATTTATTCATTTTCACAATGAGATAGCAGTTGTGCTTTCTGGCTTTACAGCATATGCCCCTTCTAAGTAAATCCTACCTACTCTGATTGTATATTTGCAAGTGGAGTATAATGCATTGCATTTGGATTGTGTACATGACAACCACTGATTCAGAAAGATTAATGTGTGAGTGCAAACAGCATGAGAATGACAAAAATCGTTTATCACTAATAATTAAAAGTATAAATTTCCATTTCCCAATATCCCCTCCATGTTCCTAAATAAGCACTAAAGAATTTTTTTTTAAATAGAGACGAGATCTTGCTGTGTTGTCCAGGCTGGTCTTGAACTCCTGGGCTCAAACAATCCTCTTACCTTGGCCCTCCAAAGTGCTGGGATTACAGGCGTGAGCCACTGCACCCAGCCAAGCACTAAAGATTTATTGGTTGGCTGATCAGAAAGGAAACATCACAGTATTGGAAGAATATATTCATGTTTTTGGAGTGGTGGAATTGTTTCTAGGGTCTCCTCAAGCTGCTTTCTACTTGAAGGTGAAATCTTCTCTGTTTGATCCTATATATGGTCCATTAGCTCAACTTGTTAGAACCCCAGCTGTGTTTTGCCAAGGCTGGAGGTTTAGCCCCCATATGGCCTGTATGTATGGCATCCGATAGCACCACTCAGGCAAGAGGAAATTTGTAAGGTTTGTGCTGATTCCAACTTCCTGAAAAGCAAGTCCAAGTGTTTGTCCTCTTGGGAGTGGGCCGATGGTGTCATCCTTACACCCTCGGTGGAAGCAGGAAATAAGGTCACCCAACAGAGAGCATTTTGATGGTACACTGAGTCTACGTTAATATCCACATCCATGAACTGTAATGACCCACAGCCCCGGAGAGGGGCCTGAGTCTCACTCCAGAATTTCTGAGCGGTTTTGAAAGAGCGTGTGGCATGATAGAAAACCTTGCTCTAGAAAGCTTGATCTGTCAGGAGTGTTAGCCATGATGGATGTCAGCTGGATTTAGTTCCTATGAGAAGATAAACATGGCCTAATGGAGTAGAAGAGAGGGACTCTGAAAGTACCTGCTGGCTCCCTGGGTGCAGTGTTCTGTTGCTCCACTCATTTATATTTTTGAGGTCATCCTTGAGAGTCTAAATTAATTTTCACGATGCGCTAGCAGTTGTGTGCCCACCACCCTAAATCTGATGGGCTTGTCAGTCAATTTAAAAAGAACATCTAATCCTAAAAAAGCGAAATAAATTACTCTAAACTGACCGATATTGATGACAGCATGATTTAAACAACTTTCCTTTGAAGAATTTAAATATTTTAATGTGAGTTTTTCAAAGGAAAACCAAAAATACCTGTCATAGCCTTGGTGAAACACCTAAATTTAAATCCATCCCTTAAAATCTTCTGAATCACATTATTCGGGTAAATGCGCTTCTTGGTGACAAGACAGGGGCCTGCCCCAGTAAGAAGTATACAGTCAAGTTGCACGTGAAACTGATGCCCATAATATATTCACCACATGACATGCGGATTACGCTCTACTTGGGCGATTCCTTTGCTTGTTCATGTCTGTACTGTCAGATCCTTCCCTGGGAATATTTTGGGAGCAGTTCCGCTGATAGCCTCTGCACTGGCCTCTCCCTTCACCTGTGTTGAGAAGGGGGTCTAAAGCTCAAGTTTACTCTTCCTCCTGTTTCTGTCCCCACCTTCACACACATGCACGTTGGCATCAGCAAGCCTCACTCTCTGATCTCAGGGCTGGACTTCAGTTACAGTCTCCTAACTCCCCCTCTGCTCTACTGTGTTCCTCTCTTTCAATCCATTTTGTATATTGTGTGTAAGATTCATCATTTCATTCCCCTGCTCAAAGATCGTTAGTGATCCTTTGCTGTCAAATTTTTTATTCAATGCCCTAGTTTTGTTTTTTGTTTTTTGAGATAGAGCCTTACTCTGTTGTTCAGGTTGGAGTGCAGTGGTACGATCCTGGCTCACTGCAGCCTTGACCCCTGGGACTCAATGATCCTCCCATCTCAGCCTCCCAAGTAGCTGGGATCACAGGTGCATGCCATCATGCCAGGCTAATTTTTTTATTTTTAATTTTTTATAGAGATAGGTTTTTTCTACCTTGACCAGGATGATCTTGAACTTTTAAGCTCAAGCGATCCTCCTGCCTTGGCTTCCTGAGTTGCTGGGAATACAGGTATAAGCCACTTGCCTGACCCCTATTTAGTTCTTTTGCAGACATAATGGAGTCTGGAAGGTAACTTAGAGGCTCATCAGGGTCTGATTGAAACCCTCTATTGTTCTTCCCTGACCAGACGTTTTCTTCTCCAGCTACTAAGTACTTTCTGTGATCTAGAATTTACTGTTTATTCCTGCAACCTAAACTTTTAGAAAGTTTTTCCTTGTAACAAGTAAGTATAAATCTGACTAGTTAAGGACCTATACTCTGTTTATGATGTATCCTCAGCCAGGAAAACCTTGAATCACCTACTGTTTTAAAATGTAAGTTTCGTTATTATTCGGGTGTGGTGAGGCCAGCAGATCAAGAGACACTTGTCACTGAAGAAATAGTTTATTAGACTCAGTTTCCAAGGGGAAAGGGCTCGCCACACCAGGTAGAGCTGTGTGGGAAGTATCAAGATCAGTCAGGAGGCAGAAGGAGGGAGGGGAGAAGATAGGCAAAAGCCTTCATTGTGGTTTTCTCAGGAAGAAACAGACAAGGTAGGGTGCACAGGCCAGGCAGGTTTAGGATTGGCTAATGTGATTCATATCAGTGGGTTCTGGGACTTAGGGGCTGTCCCTAGTTACCTGGTATCTGGCCCTGAGGTGCTGAGGGTGGGGGAATAGTGGCCTGGAATGGAAGAGTTTCTAAGGGAGGTGGTTGGGGCAGTGGGCTCTGGATTGCATGTGGTGGTTGCATGTGCAAGTCATGCTTGCTGGTGAGTAGCATACCGTCTCTGGGAATTAGCTAGTCCTGGGAGGAGCAGTCACTCCAGGCTCAACAAAGCTCCAAGATGTCAAAGCATCAAAAATACAGAATAAAAGACTGGATGCATTGGCTTACGCCTATAATCCCAGCACTTTAGGAGTCTAAGGCGGGAGGATGGCTTGAGCCCAGGAGTTCGAGACCAGCCTTGACAACATAGCAAGACCTCATCTCTCCAAAAAAATAAAAAAATTAGCCAAGTGTGATTGTGTGTACCTGTAGTCCCTGCTGCTTGGGAGGCTGAGGCAGAAGGATCTCCTGAGCTCAGAAAGTTGAGGCTGTTGTGAGCCTTGATATGCCACTGCGCTCCACCCTGGGCAACAGAGTGAGACTCTGACTCCAAAAAAAAAGACATGATTCATCCACCTGCTCGCCCTGACAGTCCCATCTCAGTTAAGAACTGGTTCCTTAACCTTGAATGAGAGCCTCAAGTTCATCATCTTAAAATGGCTAAAGTTTATAACACATCCAAGAACCCGCTGTTTCTTCCTTTGGGTTAAGCCTCTGATGCTTCCTGTGACTTTTTTTTTTTTAAACCATTTCCAGGTTCTTTGGGTCTGTTCCAGTGGGAAGGCACACTGTCAGCCCCGGAGCTCACCCATGTGCAGTGGTATAGACAGTACTCTCCCCATGTGACTCAAGCACAAAGTGGAGCAGGTCAGCCCAGGCTGCCGTGGGACCTCACTTTAATCTCTTTCATATGTGGACTCTCCTGCCCACACTTGTATTCCTAACTCCTTTGACTGATGGGCTCTCATGGGGATGTCATCATTGACCCTGTATCTCTCCTGACTTTTGAGTTCTTGGTCCAAGCCAATTGATTATTTAGTGTAGAGTATACATCTGTGAGTCATTTGGCAGGTGACGCTTAATAGTGCCTTTGTGAAGGACTAAAAATAGCATCAATTTCTAAATGTAAGGCAAAATATGGCAGGCCTGCTGTGATGCTGCTTAGAAAAATAAGTCTCCATTTTATGTTGTAGAATGATTAATTGAAGTGGCAGAAAAAGGGGTACATGGAACTCTTATTTCTCAAGGCAACAGAGGGTAATAAAAAGCCCTTGACATTGCTGCCAGGGCATGAGCTTATAAAGGTTAAAAGGTAAAAGGCTAATGCATTTGGCACAGACTAAGAACCATTCCATAAACTTAAATTGTGTGGAAAATATGTATGTTGTATTCACTATGGAAAAAATCACCAGAAACAATACTTTGCTGTTCATAATAGTCAGATTTTGCCCCCATAGATGAAGCAGGAAATTTCATTTGTGTTGTGAAAAGTTTTACATTTCTTAGAAAACGCATATAAATTGGATTTCATAAACATTGGACATTATAAAGTTTCATAACTTGTAGGCGTGAGCATAGTTTACAGTGTTGTCTCATTCATATAGAACTTATTCAAACAGATGCAAAAAGCAAAAATGGTATTTCACTAAACAAATGTACATGTTTGAATGTTAAATGAATAGCAACTGGCAAACTCGTTAGCATATCATTTTAATTCTACTCTTCAGTGACTGCTTGTGATGACCTCAATGTGGCTTTGCAGCTTTTAAGTTTTAAGAGGGAACTGAAATGATCAGTGTTTTGGATACAAACAGAACACCCACTAACGCTTGCAGTGGAAAACCTTTAGATTCTGCTTCTTGGAAAGAGAAAAGAATGAATGTTCCTTTGTGGAACATTCTAGAACAACATGTTAAACTAGTGAAGCAGAGTGGCTGGTAGATGGGAGTACATGTGGTATGAGGAGTGGTTAGAATATGTCAAGGGATAGAGGAGATCTTGGCCATCCCTGACAGAGAGTTATTTAATTATTTGCACTCGGATGTTCCTTCTGAAGGGACATTGTAAATTTAGCAAACCACTCTGATGTCCCCTCTCAGGGGATATAAAGAGATTGCAGGTGATTATACAGGACAAACTTATGCAAGCACAAATTTGCATGTTTTCTTGAGGTTTTCCATTCAAATTGCATGAAAAAGCAACTAAAGAGATGAAATAGATACTGAGATATGCTCATTCAGTTGAGAAGTGGTGTTCAGGAATCACAAGTGTGTCCTTCCACATTTTCTTCAAACAACAGACTGGACAATAAATGACGTATTAGTAATATAGGAGGAAGAAAACGAGACCACATTGCTCAAATAGAAAAACACCAGATGAAAGACATCCAGCAAATTACTGTTGCATACCATGTATCAATGAACCTGCAATGCATGCTAATGACTGTTTCACACGTTATCACATGTTAGAAAAATAAGATGGCCAAGCATGGTGGCTCAGCCTATTATCCCAGCACTTTGGGAAGCCAAGGCGAGAGGATTGCCTGAGCCCAGGGATTCGAGACCAGCCTGGGCAACTTGGTGAGACCTGTCTCTACAATAAATCTCAAAAACTAGCCGGAGGTGGTGGCATGCATCTGTAGTTCCAGGTACTTGGAAGGCTGAGGTGGAAGAATTGCTAGAACCCAGCAGCTTGAGGCTACAGTGGCCATGAGTGTGTCACTGCACTCTAGCCTGGACAACAAGAGTGAGACTCCAACTCAAAGAAAGAAAGAAAGAAAAATATAAGATACAAAATTTTGATTTTTTTTTTTTGTCATAAATACGTTCCTCAGTGTCCAAAATCCCATTAGAAGCCAAATATCATTACAACAAAATAATTGCTTCCATTGCTATACTATTTAACATGAAGTGATTCATTTTTCACTATTTCTTTAAAAACTGTGGCCGAGTGCTGGTAGGTGATTGCGAGAAGTCTCTGAGTGCAAAGAGTTAAGAATTTTACAATCTACTTTATAAACCAAAAGGCATTACCCAAATCTTCAGACTGTCTCCTCTCGGTTTTTTTCTCTGACTCTCCTCCTGGGACCCTAGCCCACTCCTTTCCTGCTTCATGTGCCTTCATGATCCCTGGAGTTTCTGGAGTTCCTTAATGACCTGTGAAGTATGAAAAGTCTGAGGTTTCTGCCCTGCTTCGAAGTGAATAGGTTTGTCTGGCACAGTCTGATAGAAGCTGGTAGAGACAGGATACTTCTGGGTCAGAGGTGAAGGAGTGTTTATTAGTCACAGCAGCAGTAGTAGCCAGAGTACCACCATTCTTGTTGCAGTTCCCTGAGCCCCATAGGGGCAATGCAGAGACGCCCAGATGATACCTACACATATGATGGGTGGCTTTGCAGGAGAGAAACCCTGAGCTTCATTCAGGAACCCAAATCTTTTCCTCAGGGCGGTGACCATGCCCATCCTGTGCTGCTCTAGAGGGAGGTACCCCTCTATCTCACATGGGTGTTCACTAAACAGACATCCTTAAAGGGGTAGCTTGGAGAAGAAGGAAGTCAGACCCTTGCTCGTAAGATGTGCAGAAGTACAAGAGACCCATGGAGAAGTCTCTCATGGCCGGTGTCTTCTGCTTTCCCCCCTGCTTTCCTTGTCCTTGAGAATTGTCCACTGTGGGTATAAGAAAGAGGAGTCTTCCATGAACCATAGCCAGGTGCGGTCAACTCTCCCCATGAGCCTTTTCAGGAGACCTTTTGTGTGAACTTTCTAAGAGGTCCTTTAGTGATCCTCATATAAGGGTCAAATGTTAGGAGACAATAAGCTAATTATAAAAAGGGGGAACTGTTAGTAAGCCCTCACTGTACACTGTTCCACTCTGTGGGAAGCACCTTTCACATATCTTGCAATAACTCCATGAGATTATTATGGCCAGAAGCGTTAGCCCATTTTTTCATAGATGTGAAAACTGTGTTAAGAGCAGAAAACTGGAAGTGGCAGAGATGACACTCAAGCACAGGCTGTCAGGGTCTAAAGCCCTGTGCTCTGCCTAGCAAGCTCTCTCTCCTTTTTTGTTCTTCCATTGAGAAGCTTTTGTTGGGTGGAGAGTGGGAGGGGAGGTTTGAGATTTTTGTTTTTTCACCAAGTAAAGTCAGTGGAATGCATGCAGGTAGGCAAGATCAGCAGATACCCTGAGCCGGCAGACACCTTGCAAAATCACCACCAGTCCTCTGACAAATCCCAGCATGTTTTCAAGGCAGTTGGTGACCCTATTTTATGGACAGGGAAATGGCAGCTTAAGGAGGCAGCGAATTTGCCTGGGATCCTACTGTTGATTAAGTGAGGATCCTGGAAGCCAGCCCTGGATGGTGTGGCCATGAAATGTGCATTCTGTGCACACTCCACAGTAGTTGGGGAATGTTCGTGGACTCCCAAACGCCCTAAAATATCGCTGCTTCATCTGAAACAGAAAAGATAAGAGTTTCACTGTAGCCTCTTAAATATCTTAGTTTCTTTGAATAGACACACCCGTATGTATAATATAGTGACTGCTTTAACCAAACTTCAGCTGCTTCAGGGACCTTTATTGCCTTTCATTAATACTTCAAATGCCAGAGAGCTTCATACACTTGGGCCATTCGCAGGCTTCCAGCAAGTCCCTTTAGCTTTCCTTTTTCTTTCCTTCCTTCCTTCCTTTCCTTTCCTCTCCTCCCTTCCTCTCTCTCTTTTTGAGTTGAGGTTTCACTCTTTCATCCAGACTAGACTGCTGTAGCATGATCACAGCTCACTGCAGCCTCTACCTCCTGGGCTCAAGCAATCTTCCTTCCTCAGCCTCCCAAGTAGCTGGTGCACACCACCACACCTAGTTAATTTTTGTATTTTATGTATTTGTTTGTCTGTTTGTTTATTTATTTATTTATTTATTTTATAGAGACGAGGTCTCACTATGTTGCCCAGGCTGGTCTTGAACTTCTGGGTTCAAGCAAACCTCTGGCAGTCACCTCTTGAAGTGCTGAGATTACAGACGTGAGCCACCAAGTCCAACTTTGGCCTACCCCACCCCTTTTTTTTAAATAAATGAGTTCACTTCCTCACTACTGGCTCCCACTTGGGACTTTCTAACTGATCTCCCCCAGAGAGAGAAATGCCTTACTAAAAATCATCATCATTATCATCTCAAGTTATCTTCTTTTTTCAAAATGAATGCCATGTAATTTTGCTCTTGTCTTGGCCCAGACAAAACAAAACAAAAAAATGCATTATCCGTAGATATAGATAGATCTGGAAAGACACACACACACAGAATTATTTTTCTCCTACTAGGTTAGGTTGCCTTGGCAACCATTCTACTAGTGTCTTCCAACAGATCGTTGAAGCCTGGCTAAGGTATGTACACTGGTTTCATAGACAGGCTTAATACTGCTCATTAACTCAGTAGTTTCCAAGTTCTTCCAAGTCCTCGTAAGGGGATGTTATGCCTTTGTGAAAATTGTAAAACGCCAACAAAACAGAAGCGTTGTAAAGGTGCTTGTTGTAGGAATTTTCTTATAAATACTTGTGGGTCCTCTGGTCACCACAGTATTATATCATCCTAATTCTCTTGGCCAATAGCGCAGGGTACTTTGTGAACCTTAGTAAACACATTTACCATATTTACATGTTGCAGTTATTATATATGTTACTGTTTTGTTGTATACTGTTCTGACTAGAATGAGGATATTGTTAGGTTTATGTATATGCATTGATTTTTTTTTTTTATGGAAAAGTTCCTAGAAGTTGGAACCACAGCTTTTTGTTTTTGTTTTAGCTATATGCAGCATCATTTTAGTGCTTCGATTATTATTCCAACAGTCAAATAATTTTATTTTAAATTGGTTTGAAATTTTTGGAGAGGCCCCCCCCCAGGCAATTAATCATATTTTCATATAGTACTTTCAAGCTACATCTAAGTAATTTCTGAGACCATATGAAGCAGATTGGGATTATGTCAGTTCTGTTTGCTATCCGACATATATCTGATGGGATAACTTTTTTAGATGAGATCACAGGAAACTTCTGTCATTGATTTTGCTTGTAAATGCTTGGTTATATATATAAATTGTACAGTTGAAGCAGGCAAGTCCAGCTGTAGTTTTCAAACTCTCCTGGGATATTTACCTAACACCTTGATTAGTTGCAAAAATGTAGCCATTTTATGGTTGCTCTTCTAGCATAATGTGTATATGGAACTAGTCCCCAAAAACCTCATTTTACACCCAGAACAGTAGCAGAATTAACCTCTGCTGTTTAAATTATTAGTGAATGAATAAACTTGGCAGCCTTCTTAGCCAAAAAGTTGTAGGAGTTTGTTGGTATTTGAGTATTATATTTTCTATTTCCACTATAGGTTTATTTTCTTTTTTTCAAGTTGAAAGACAGATCTTTATTGTCTAGAAATATATATAAAAAACCAAAAAGCTGCTATTCCCTTATTTCCCATCTTCTTCCTCTTCTTCAACACCTCTGATATAAAGGACATTGTTACACCTTATTAAAACTTCACCCAGGTGTCCAGACAGTGCCCTGTCTATGTATTCTTCTGTATTTGCAAGTTGCATGTTCATGTAGCTGTCACTCACCAGGTGTCCCTCGTATTCCCTCCCCCACTTGAGTTTCAGGTGTCCCTCGTATTCCCTCCCCCACTTGGGTTTTGGGTTGAGGGGTCAACTCATCGTCGCCGCGGGCCACGCTGCAGACCACTCGCCACTAACCACACCGCCTCCCATCCCTGGTGACTGCAGCTGGCCAGCGGGTCCCAGCCTCCTGGCAGGCAGAGAAATGCCACCACGCACTGCATGACCTTTCACCCAACAGAGTGTTTAAAGTGAGGAGAAGAAGGTGTCCTGCCACTTGAAAAAAAAAAATCAAAAGCCATATGTATGTATGTGTATGTCATGATTTCTTTCATGGCTATATTTCTATGAATGTTTGTTATTGTGTATTCTAACACTTTCGGCAGTTTGGTGATGTTGGTTAGAGACTCTTGTAAATGGGATGATCATCTGTTTGATCTCCATACAAATTCGTTATAGTGGGAGGGAGCAGGAATTCATTGATTGGTTGCCCAGAGATATCCTGGGCAATCTGTCTTCTGCCAAGACAGACGTTGATGTATCAGAGGACCAGAGAGAGATGCGGAGGTTGAGGTGAGAATGAATACATTGTGTGTACAGCCTGTCAAAACCATGATGGCCAAAAAAAGCTCTAAGCACATGCCCTCCAGAGGGAGGCAGCCGGAAGTGCAACCCATGTAAATAACACTCATTGGCTGCCTGCTGCTGTCTCTCTTCTTCCACACTGAAGTGATAACTGTTGAATCTCCCACATAGCTGTCTTTTCATGAGGTCCAGAGTGTGAGTCAGTTGTGGGAGGCTAGAGGAACAAAATGGTATTCTGAGTTCCAGCAGACTGATGTCTTACATGCTGCTTTTCAAGTGACATTCAGGTGGATATCTAGAGGTCATAATCCTCCCCTGAAAATTAAGGAACGTATTGAAGAAGTAAACCCTGGCTGGACACGGCGACTGAAACCTGTAATCCTAGCACTTTGGGAGGCCGAGGTGAGTGGATTGCCTGAGTCCAGGGGTTCGCGACCAGCCTGGGCAACTTGGAAAGGCCGGTTTCTACAATTAAAAAAAAAAGCCGGGCTCAGTGGCTCAGCCTGTAATTCCAGCGCTTTGGGAGGCTGAGATGAGTGGATTGCCTGAGCCCGCGGGTTCGAGACCCGCCTGGGCAGCAAGACCTCATCTCTACAATAAATCAAAAAAATCAGCCAGGCGTGGTAGCGTGAG
>NW_007249764.1:644783-684864 GCF_000164805.1 Carlito syrichta
CTCCAGCCTGGGCGACAGAGTGAGACTCCAACTCAAAAAAAAAAAAGTAAACCCCACACAGGTGGGAATTCTGTATCAGACACTATGACCGCGATCAGTAGAGATTCAGGGCAGCTCTTGGTACAATCAAGAGTAACAGGTGTCTGTGTGGAAGAAGCCATCAGGGAAGCCAGGGACGTCTAGTGCCCAGTGAATTTGTCTCTCCATAATGTGCTTGCTTTGTCCTTTCTCTTCTGGGTGACAGGACAGTAGTCTTGGTCTTTGCAGAAGAACATCAGATGGAATATTTCTTTTAGAACTAAGCATACCCAGGGATGACCAATTGCTGTAGTGTACCTAGGAATTGGATGTATAAGAGTCCTGGGCTGGCAAAGTCATGACACATTTTTATTGAGCTATATTATTTATTATTATTAATAGATAATGTATATTGTATCTTAACATAATTAATATATTATGAGATATAATTAAAGAACCGATTATATAATATTTACATATATAGGTCTTTGAAAGTACCATCAAAAATATACATCCACGTTTTAAGAGATGTTATCTATGTATTACTTCTTGTTCACCACAATCAGAAGTGTCTGGATGCTGATGGTAACCATTTCGAGTATCTCTTGTAATTGCAGAAGTCAAACATGACTTATGTTCATTTTTTGTTATCGCTATATATTGAGTACTACAAGTTTAATAAAGCTTTTTTCCATTCTTAAAATGTGTATGCGTTTTTGGCACCCTTTGTATGTAAATATGATTTGCTTGGAGGACATGATTTACTAAATTTTGAGGAGACAATAAAATTGAACAGTATAAGGTACATGTGCATTAGACGAGACTGGAAAGAATAAATTATAAGAAAAGTCTAGTGTAATTAGGATGTAGCAAGGTGCATCCTAGTTTCATCAGATTACAAAGTAAAATAAACCTTTTGTGTTAATAAAATAAATGGATAGAAAGCTTCCCCTTCACACATTAGACAACCTGGAATGTGCTTTATGAAGACATGGAAATTTTGCACACATGCTGATACTGTAAAATTTTAGCACCAAGTAACAGGCAAAAATCTCTTAGAGCAAAGGTCGGGTAACATTTAAAAAATAACCTCTTATTTGGAAAACATTTTTAAGTGATCTTGTGTTGTTTTATTTAAGAGATGAAAAACCACTGTAACTCCCTTAAACTGGGGTTAAATATAGCTAATCATAGTGCTGGAGGCAAGGGATAGTGACCTCTTTTTCAGTTGCTTTCCCTGTTGTGGGGTAGCCACAGAAGCCCGAGCAACTTGGGGTGACAGCCTTTACTTGGCCTGCCTGGTGGGAACAGACTTGCCTTCTGCCGGGTCCCAGTGGTCAACCCAGAAAATGCTGGGTTCCCAACTAGTAGGGTGGGTTGCTGTGGAAACGGACAGCTCTAAAAACCAAAAGGAAAGAAAAAAATTAAAATCCCAGAACAAAGGCCAATTTGAGGAAATATAAAAGAGAACAAAAAGCAACTAGAGAGAGCCAGAAACTTTGCAGAAACAAACCATCAATACCGAAAAAAATGAGTCTACAAACTTTGCGTTCCCTTTTAAGATAAAGCCAAGAGTTTGTTGGAATAGATGTGAGAACTGAGAAGTAGGGAATGTTCAAAAAGCTGGTGAAAGTTGGTCTCTCAGCTCTGTCCCCAGTGAAAACCACAAAGGACTTTTATATTCTAGAGTATTCTGTGTTAGCATGTCTTGGGGTTTGGATGCGAAGTTATAAAATGAATGCATTTGATATTGAAGAGGGGAAGAGAGACAAGGCATGTCTTCCACATAGCCTTTCTTTCTTTCTTTCTTTCTTTCTTTCTTTCTTTCTTTCTTTCTTTCTTTCTTTCTTTCTTTCTTTCTTTCTTTCTTTCTTTCTTTTTTTTTTTTGAGTTGGAGTCTCACTCCATTGTGGCTGGAGTACAGTGGCACACTCACAGCCACCCCAGCGTCAACCTGCTGGGCTCCAGCGATCCTTCCGTCTCAGCCTTCCCAGTAGCCGGAATGGCAGGCGCACACTACCACGCCCAGCTCAGTTTTTGGTTTATTGTAAAGACAAGGTCTTGCCAAGTTGCCCAGGCTGGTCTTGAACCTGCGGTCTCAGGCAATCCACTCGCCTCGGCCTCCCAAAGTCCTGGAATGACAGGCTGAACCACCAAGCCCGCCCTCCACATAGCCTTTCAATGTTCACAGGCAGTTTTGTCAAATACTCACTGGGAGAATCTTCCAAGTGCCTGTGAATTGTGTCCCATAATTCTTTCCTCTCGTCCCTGCTACCATGTTTGCTCTTAACTTGCCACTTAGAGGTGCCTTCTCCCAAGCCAGCAATTTGGAACAGCTTTGTTGCATTTAGTTCTAAATCTGTGGCAGTTAGAAAGGAAATGACTAAAAGATAATGCTGGACTGCAAGGTGATGTTTAGCTTTCTGCCCACAAAGCAGATGCTCTTTGTACTACTTAACATGGACTAGCTTGTGCCCACGGAGCCACACTCTTCGTGTCTGCCAAGAGCCGAGGAACTCTGAATCATGGCAAAGGAAGAATTCCCAAGTGCTTGTTTCTTCCTTTTTGGCCTGCGACCGCCTGATGGACATTCGAGAATGATCTAGAGGCAATGGCCGAAATCCTGATAGTGAAATAATTCACTGAGTAAGAAACACGAGCATGTACTCCCAAGGTCCACCCACCTTGAGCAGGTACCAAGAAGGGAGGAGAGCCAGGGGCTGCCGTTTCAAGGTTATGGTCTCCAGCCAGATAGACTCATGCCAAGACAGCAGAGAACCCAAGGAGGGCAAGCAGCACAGCCCACTCTTGCTGGCTTAATGAGAAAAGACATTTGTTAAAGCTTTGGGTAGATCACAGAACTTCTGGGAGGATGAGGCTTGCAGCCAGAACAGTGCCAGAGCCATGTGGTGTGACTGTTTCAGGGATACCCATGCTGCCCCCCAGAGCAGCTGCCTCCTCTGTGACCTCCTTTGGTCAGAAAAAAGCCCCTGCCTCTTTTTTTTTTTTCTTTTGAGTCAGAGTCTCACTCTGTTGCCTAGGCTGGAGTACAGTGGTGAGCCCACAGCCACTACAGCCTTGACCTGCTGGGCTCAGGCGACCCTTCCATCTCAGGCTTCCAAGTAGCTGGAACTACAGGCACGCACTACCATGCCCAGCTTATTTTTTGATTTATTGTAGAGACGAGGTCTCACCAAGTTGCCCAGGCTGGTCTTGAACCCCTGAGCTCATGCAATCCTCTCGCCTCAGCCTCCCAAAGTGCTGGGATTACCGGTTTGAGCCACCACTCCCAGCCAGCCCCTGCCTGTTTATGCTGCTGACTTCCAAATCAGAATTCAGCATGAGAGTGTCAGATTAGCAAAGCCAAAGTCCTTCCCCCCTCCATCTTAGCTGCAAGAGAAGCTGGGAAAACCTGTGATGTGGGAACAACCCCAAAGGAGGAAGGCTGTTTCAGAAGATGCCAGGTTGGTTATGAAACCTCATCTGCCCATGCTAGCCATCCAACCGGGCCCAGCCTCAATTTTATCTCTTCCAAGAAGAATGCTCCCACTGAACTCCACAAGCTATCATCAGGGACACAACACATGCAGTGTGTACTCAGATTGCCAGGGCCATTCCCTTTCAGCAGTGTTCACACCATAGCCCTTTTAAAATCTTCTGACTCCCCACACCCCCAACTTCTGTGGTTGCTCTCAGATCTTTTTTGTTTCTTTGATTTTGTTTTTGCATGGAAACTCCAGATCTCATAGGTCTCACCTTTGCTATATTTCTTTTTCCTCTCTGGCACAGAGGTCTGTTTCCCTGCACCCTCCCCTAAAACAAACAAACAAACAAACAAAAAACCTGTAAATTCCTTAAGGACAGGAGCCATGTCTTTTTTTTTTTTTTTTTTTTAACCTCCCGCAGTGCAAGTGGCTAAGCATATAGTGGCTGATCAATAAATATTTTCTGATTACTTATGGTTAGTTATCTGAATTGATGGTTTTCAAAAGGATTTTGGTAGTATCTATTTTTAAAATAGTTAACAAGGAATAAATAGAACAACAACAAAAATGAAACAGGGTCGTGGATCAGAAGAGACCCTGAAGTGCATCTTCATTTTAGTTATTGATCCAACCTCTGTATGGAGTGCCTACTTTATGTCAGGCACTATTCTATATGTTTGAGACACATGAATGAAGAACAAAAGAGCCAGACAAAGTGACTATCTCAAAGCTTCCATCTGGTAGAGGCAGGTGCTTAATAAACATATACTTTATAAGCATGTTATAGTTGATAAATATTATATAAAAAGAAAAAAGTTATATTTTTACAATTCTGATCTTCCCATCTTAACATTTTAGATGGGAAGATTAAAATTGTAAAAATAGAATTTTTAGACAATCAGAAAATTGAATACATGCTGGATGTTAAAGGATATAAACAGACTGTTACTGTGGTATGATAATGGTGTTTTGGTGGTTTAAAAAATACTTATCTGTTGTAAACTGAAATATTTATGGAACAGTTATATAACCTAATATGATATCTAGGATTTTCTTCAAAATTTTCCAGCAGAAAAATGGGAAGGAAGGAGGAAGGAGAGAGAGAGAGGGGAGGAGGGAAAGAAAGAGGAAAGGAAACTGAAAGGGTGATGAGAAATGAAACAAGAATGGCAGAAAGTTGAGACTATTTCAAATGTATTGATCAGTCAGGTGGGCAGGGTGGGTTCCTCATGCTATTATTTCTACTTTTACATGGTACTGTAATTTGAATGATTGTATCTCCCCAAATTCACATGTTGAAGTCACACCCAAGGTAATGGTACAAGGTGATATGAGGACTTTGGGAGATGATTAGGTCTTGAGGGTGGAGTCCTCATGTATAGGACTCATGCTCTTATCAAAGAGGCCCCAAAGAGACACCTGGCCTTGCCCTTTTTACCATGTGAGGATGACAAAAAGGTGCCTTCTGTGAACTAGAAAGCGAGCCCTCGCCAGACCCCAAACCCGTCTTGTTCTTGGACTTCCCAGCCTCTAGAACTGTGAGAAATACAGTTATGTTGTTTATAAGCTACCCAGGTTATAATACATTGTTATAGCAACCCAAATGGACTAAAACATATGTGTTATTAAATTTCCATGATAAAAAAGTAACTGGTGATATAGCTTCATTGAGGAGGTAACACTGAAACCAAGACTTAGGGAGCTGAAGGAGTGACCTTCAAGGATGGGCATTGGGGGAGACCGTCCCAGGCAAGGGCACATCAGTGCAATGGGGGCTTCCTTGCAAGTCTGCCCAAGGAAAGTCTAGGAAGTGAGAAAAGGGATGAGGGACAGGTAGAGATCACACAGGGCCTCTTAAGTCACTGTGAGGATTCCAGTGAAGGTTTCATTCACAAGGGCTGTAAAGACATTGCTTCAGAATCATGCTCAAGTGAATTTTTCTTGGGAGTTTGTTGAGGTCTTCAGATACTGGGGGTTTCTTTACTCAGGTTCTGAGAACAGTGCTGTCCAGTGGAACATTTATGATGATGGAAATGTCCTACCTGTGCTCTCTAGTGTGAAACCCGCTAGCCACTTGTGACTGTTGAGCACTTGAAGTGTGCCTGGTGTCACTGAGGAGCTCAATTTTTAAATCAATTTAATGTTAATTAATATAAATTTAAATATATATACCCACATGTCTTGTGACGTGCATATCAAATAGTGCTGTATTAAGAGATGGTTAGTTTCACTCCAGTATTTATTTTACAGACTTTATTGAATACCTGCTGGCTCTAGACATCATCTAGGCACTATGATCATAAAGTGATTTTTTTAAAATGAGGCCTCTACTCCTGAGGGGTCATAGGGGTCATAGGCCACATCAGACACAATAATTCAGTGGGGCGTGAGTGGCCTGAACCTTTATTCTTTGAGCACAAGGATCTCTGTGCTGAGCTCCCTCCATGAGGGTTTTTATTCAGTTTAAGCAGCCAGGGGGTTCTCATTGCAGGGTAGCTTTTAGATGATACCTCCGCAAACAGACGGCCCCCTGGCCTTCCAGTTGAAAGTAGGTTTCTCGTGCTGCTTTGTGGTGCACAGTTTTCCTTTGGGGCCCTTCTGCCAGTTGGGAATGACACTTTACTTCATATGTAAAGCTCATGGCTCTTCAAGGTCAGATGGCTGGTCTCCATTGTACCCCCACAGTCAGCAAACGATGAGAGGGGACGGAAATGGAAGAGGACAGAGTCTGTGTGTGTGTGCAGAGAGCTTGGAGGGGAAGGAAGAGTTGGTGAGTCAGTCAGGAGCTGTTTCTTGAATCAGCCTTGCCTAGGACTTTCAAAGGAATAACAGGAATTAGCAACAGGAAAGAGAAGGTGTAGAAAAGCATTCCCTTGAAAATTGAGAAACCACAGCAGAAAGGAACAGGAAGGGAGGAGTCAGAGGCAGGTGTGGGGTCAGATAGGCCTGGCTGGTGGATGCCCAGGGTGCCTGGGATGGATCTTATCCCCCAGGGGTGACAGCCCTTTTCTTCAAAGGGCCAGAAGTGCCTAGTTTTGTGGTAACTTCTGAATTCAGCCGTTGTAATGTAAAATGAGCCCACAGATAATATGCAAATGATGAGTGTGGCTGTGTTCCAATAAAACTTTATTTGTGGGCACTGAAATTCAAATCCCAGGTCATTTTCATGGGCTGTACAAAAACAAGCCACAAGCTACATCTGACTGCAGAGACAGCCTACAATTACCACCCTCTGCTACATAAGAGGACACCAAAGGGTCCAAGGGAGACAGTAAGCTGAGTATTCTGGATAGCTCCCTCTAGCCTCAGTGGGACCTTAGGGCTCAGATCTGAAGAATGTGACAGTCTTTGTGAAGACAGCAAGCGGCAATCTGAGTGATGGATGGCGGGGCCCGAAAACAGGGCAGTGTTAACAAGGACACAGAATGGCTTGCCTTAAGATGGAGCGTTCGTATCCAAATGAGCAGGACTTGGTGATGAATGTGCAGGGGAAGGAGCAAAAGATTGGTGTCCCAGTTTCGGGTTAGCAGAATTTTCAGGAGTCCCAACTCAGCAGGGCCCTTTATACTCTCTGACAAACCAAAGAATTTTTGTATGTCTTCATGACTATTTAGGTCTGGTGCTAGTAACTAGTGGCTCACCTAGTCTTAAGCCTACTCCCTTGGTGATCATTGAGTAAGAATAGTTTTGTTTGCTTTTGAATGAAGAGTCTAATTCTAAGCATCATTCTGTGAAAATAATACCCCAGTGGTCTGTAAGAGTTACCCAACCATACTGACATTTTGTGCTCTTATCATACCAAAAGAAGGAACTAAATCTCTTTCAAAGTATTTAATTGCAGAACTTAAACTAGGCTCCCATATGAGAAGAAATTCAAGTGGTAGAATCTAGGACATTGATTAGAGGAGAAACTCCCTCTTCCTCTGTCTATTCATAATTTTTCCCCAGATCTCAGCAGTTTTTGCCTTCTCAGCAAACAGCGGAGAGAGATCAGAAACCTTGTGATCCCTATTGTGAGTAAATGTTGCATTAGCATAAAATTACATAAGTCATCAGTACAGGCTTTCTGCTATGTGGCTATTAATGCAAGCTGACTTAATTTATGTTATAATTCAGTATACTACTTGGAGACCGAGGAAGACCAAGTTAAATTAGAAAATGTGTGTGTGTCCTGCAAGTTTATAATGAGGTAGTACTGCTAAGATTGGAGTAGATTGACTCAAAGTGTTTTGTTATAGTCTTGATGTTCATGATGTTGATTTATCCCTTTTTTTTGGTATTAGTTTTCTCCTCCTATAGGATTGAAGTAGCCAAGGTCAGCTTCTGTAGCATTTATCTTTTCTTTCTAAAACATACTGTAGAATTTATTTGGTGCACATCTGTGTACCTAGGTCTGCGATTCCTGACCACAGATTATCTGAGGTCACCTACTCAAGAAATTTATTAAATCAGTATGTGACAAAATGGATGAGAAAAGGATTGATAACTGAAATGTGCAGTATTGAAAAGGTTGCTTTTGTATCATGAGACAAATAGTTGGCAAGTTACCTGTGTGGAGGTTCTTGGACCAAAAGAAATTCATCTCAGTGTGGTTGCTCTGGCGTAGGACAGAACTTTGGATGTGAGGGTTCTAATAGTCCTTGAGAGGGTTGCCTCCTCATCCCTTGTGTTTTATATATCTCTCTTTCCCGCCTCTTCATCCCTTATGTTTTATATATTTCTCTTTCCCAACTCCCTTCTTTGAGCCCTGACCCGGGTCCACACCAGCATTGTCTCGGAATGCTCGCAAGCATCATCATTGGAATAGCACAATCACTGTGTGCAGTTAAAACTCCAGGTAGGGAGTGAAAGCTGGCCTGAGTAAATAAAAAGTAGCCATTCCGTTTTAATGTTTTTAATGTTTTTAAAATGTGGATCTTTCCCTTTCCCATGTCTGTCATGTCTTTTTGTCAGTGTTCCTAACTCAGCTTCATCTCTTTTCAAATGTTTGCTTTTTATTTTTTTCTTCTTCTAAGCTTCTCCTGTCCTACTCTGTGCGTCATCCCTTTTAAAGACATTTTATACTGTTTTTCAATCTAGTTTGTTTTGGTTTTTGTTTTTTGAGTTGGGGTCTCACTCTGTCACCCAGGTTGGAATGCAGTGGCACGATCGCGGCTCGCCGCAGCCTCAACCTCCTAGGCTCAGGGGATCATCCTGTCTCAGGCCTCCGAGTTGACTGGGACTTCAGGCACACACCACCATACCTGGCTATTTATTTATTTATTTATTTATTTGAATCGGAGTCTCACTCTGTCGCCGAGGCTAGAATGCAGTGCCACACTCACAGCCACCCCAGCCTCGACCTGCTGGGCTCCGGCGATCCTTCTGCCTCAGCCTTCCAAGTAGTTGGACCTACAGGCACACGCTACCACACCTTACTAATTTTTTTTTAATTGTAGAGACGAGGTCTCACCAAATTGTCCAGGCAGGTCTTGAACCCATGGGCTCAGGTAATCCACTTGCCTTGGCCTCCCAAAGTCCTGGAATTACAGGCTGAGCCACCGAGCCTGGCCTATTTATTTATTTTTAATAGAGATGAAGTCTCACTGTATTGCCCAAGTTGGTCTCAAACTCCTGGACTCAAGCAATCCTCCTGCCTCAGCCATCAAAGTGCTGGGATTATAGGCATGAGACACTGTACCCCACCAGTCTAGTCTTTTTGATTACCAACATAGCAGTCCTAGGTGACTTCTGACCTTGTTTACCAGGACTGTTAAGAAAGCAGCGACAGATCTCACACCCCACCGTGTCCCTACAGCAGCTCCAGCAGTCATGGTTTTGAAAAAAATACGAAATTATGTGAAGTAAAAAGAGACCTCTAAAAAGAAAATGTCCTTGGTTAAATGTATCCACATTTAACATGTAGAGCTAAATGTTCTTAGCATGGTCCATCACAGTCATAGCAGCATGTACGTGGATGCTTCCTGACTCACAGCAGCTGCTCTGTGTTGTGTTTTATTTCCAGAGGTCACCCTGAAAGTACACATCAGCGACGCCAGCACCCATCAGCCCGTGGCGGATGCGCTCATTGAGATCTTCACCAACCAGGTCTCCATTGCCTCTGGCACCTCAGGAGCTGATGGTGTCGCCTTTATCAAGTTCCAGTATAAACTGGGCAGCCAGTTGATCGTCACAGCCTCGAAGCATGCCTATGTGCCAAACTCCGCCCCATGGAAGCCGATCCGGCTGCCTGGTAAGGCACTCTCCGTCATCTTTCTCCAGCACAGAGAGCGTGGTATAGACGAGTCAGGGTGGAGTCAGACCCAGAAATGGTTTGGAAAGTGCACGTCAGACCATCAGTGAAATATGGATACTTACTCTCTGTTTTACTTTTCGGGGTTCCCTTACACAAAGACAAGTGAGGGTCAAAGTGTGAAGCTGGGTGGGGCTCTCCCCAATTATATGCACACAGTGGATTCCCAAACTTTCGAGTTTCTGCTCATTTTCCCAATGCTCTGTTGATACCTTATTGACTATGACTGGTAGGGGAGGTCTGGGCAGGGCTTCAAGACACAGCCTCCTTCTTCTGCTTCATGGGTCTCTGCCTCGGTGGTCATGGTAGAGGCCCAAGAGCAAGGATGTCCAAAGATACAGAAGTAGCTGAGAGGCTTTCTCTTTCCCCCTTCCTGCTGGTTACCACTTCAAAGCAGCCTGTCTCCTAAAAGGAGCAAGAACTGTTTGTTCCTGACACAGATCAGCTAGGGATGGGTGGGGGCAACAGGTGGAACCCGCTTCTGTCCTCTCACTCAGGCTCATCTAGTACCTGGAACATATTCTCTGTCAGCACCAGGGTCGGGTGAGCAACAAGGCTGGGCTGAGAGTTGAGAGAGGGTGCTGCTGGGGTCTAGGGATGTGTAGCCTTGGAAACTGACTGTCCTGGATTCTGATCACCAATCTGTGATTGAGCCCATGCTTCAATGCCAATCTCTGTAAAATCGAGCTAAGACTACCTTTGCAGAGTAGTTTTGATTAAAAATTATTTACATATGTCAACGACCTCACAGCACCTAAAACACAATAGGTGCTCAATAACTGTATAGCACCACACACAGTGCCTGGCAAAATACCATGTTAGTATTCATCTCTGTCCCAGAATACAACTTGTCACCTTCCCTCGGAGACTCTGCTGCCTCTGGAAATATGTGACTGTTCCTGAAAGTGTTTTCTCTGTCTTATAAAGTCCCAGTGTCTACCCAAATTCATAGAATCCCTTTAGTTCAATTCACTTTTATTAAGTACCTACTGTGTACCTGGCACTGTCCTGGATGCTGAGAGTACAGGTCTAGAGACACAGATCGAGCCCCTAGAAAGTTTATAGTTTGGTTATGAAGTCAGCCCCAGAAGCAATTTCCATCTCACAGGGGAAGTGTTCCGATAGACCTGTGGATAGATGTACTTATAGGGGACGGAGGGAGGATGTGTCGCCAGCCTAGGTGAGTGAAGGAGGGTTTTCTGGAGGGGGAATAAGCAGGGAGCTGAGCCTTGAGAACAGATATCAGCATCTGAAGGTGCTCATAAAAATACATTTCCTAGGATTCAACCAGTCAATCTGGGGAGGTGGGTTCAGGAGTCTGCATTTTAGCAAGCAGCCCCCTCCCCCAGCCGCCACTGCCAGATACTTATGGATAACAATGTTCACCAAAGTTGAGAGCACTACTTTGTGAGCCATGGAAGTGGATTTGATATAAGATTCAGTGTGGAGGAGATCATTTAGGAAAGTCTTAGAGAAAAGGTGATAAACATGAGAACTATTTAGCAGGCAAAAGCCAAATGGCCTCGAAGAATAGCCTGGCCAGAGGTGTGGGGAAAGTGGATGGAAGGAATGCAAATGGAGCCTTTGGTTTCTGGCTGCTGGTAAAATGGACGGTCCTCACAGGGGAAAGCCATGCAGTTGGGGGACCAACCATACCACCATTTCCTAAAGTTGGTTCAACTGACGGAGTGGATTAAAGAAGTTTCTTTGTTCCCTTCCTCCCTCCACGTGTGCTTCCCTGTCCCCAAGCTTCAGGCTCAGGCAAGGAGGGATGGAGGCCAGGAAATGGGAGGAGGGAAGAACAGGTGTTGGGGTCGTAGGTGATGATAAGCTTAGTGTAGAGTGTGTTTGGTTTAGACTGTCTCTGGGACACCAAGGGAGCTTATTTGGCCTTTAGTGCCCAGTGAACTTGGGGTTCAAGGGAGAGGTGTGGGCTACAGGTTTAGTTTGGGTCATCGGCAGTGTTAAGGTGACAGTCCAAACTCTGAGCTGAGCCAGAGTAGAACCTCTGTGGGCCTGAGGCAGGACCTCAGCAAGGTCAGCACAATCGGAAAGGTGGCTTTACCGGGAAGCATCTGAAGGAAACATTTGACCTCCAGTTTTCCATGCTGAGAAGTCACTGGAAATAACCCAGGAAAGTCTAGACAGTATCTGCCTGTTTGGGGAGAACAGTCACAACAAAATCCAGTTGTTTCTCAGTATTCACAGTCTTTATGGTCGCTTGTGTTGCCGAACACAGAGTTAGCACATACCAAACCCCTGCTCCAAGGGAAATACAGGGCTGGGCTCCTGTGAGCCTCTGGTCACAGCAGTTTCATCAAATGATCAATCCATACCTTTGTTTTATGTGTGTTTCTGTTTAAAGGCACCTCATTTTCTATATATTGTCGATACATTCACATTAAACTCTCGGCCCACAGCACCACCATTCATGCCTGAACAGAGCTATTGAACACAGATTTTCTCCATAAGGCACATCACAGCCGCCTCATGCTTAGGAATGCTAGACAGTCCTTCAGCACTTCACATGGGGCTGCTGAAAGTAGTGAAATCACACACACATACAGTCCCAGCTGCTTGGGAGGCAGGGGCAGGAAGATCAGTTGAGGCCAAGAATTTGAGACCAGCCTAGGCAACATAGTGAGACACCATCTCTACAAAAAAATTTAAAAATATAGCCAGGTGTGGTGATATGCACCTGTAGTCCTAGCTACTTGGAAGGCTGAAGCAGGAAGATCACCTGAACCCAGGTGGTCACAGCTACAGTGAGCTATGATGGCACCACCATATGCCAACAAGGGTGAGAGAGTAAGACACAGACTCCAAAAAAAATTTTTTTTTTAAAATATGAAAAAAGTCATCCATCCACTAAAGACTATCATTCATTCTACATCTTTTTTTTTTTCTTGAGTAGGAGTCTCACTCTGTCTCCCATGCTGGAGTGCAGTGGCACACTCATGGCCACCACAGCCTCGATCTGCTGGACTCAGGTGATCCTTCTGTCTCAGCTTTCCAAGTAGCTGGAACTACAGGCATGAGCTACTACACCCGGCTAGTTTTTTGATTTATTGTAGAGACAAGGTCTCACCAAGTTGCCCAAGCTTATCTCGAACCACTGAGCTCAGGCAATCCTCCCACCTTGGCTTCCCAAAGTGCTGGGATTACAGGCTTGAGCCACTGCACCCAGTCTCATTCTGCATCTTAATCGTTGCCAACTCTAAAGCCTTTGCCCTAGGCCAGGTCCTTGGCAATGGTCTAGGGCTATGGCAGCAGCCTCCGGCCAGATTAGTCTTTTCCTTCAGACTACCTGCTACATTGCTACACATTAGTGTCTTAAAATATGTGCACTTACGTCATACATCTGCCTGAAGCCCTTCTGTGGCCTCAGGATGAAATACAAATGACACACAGTGCCTTCTCCCCCAGCTACCTCTCCCTTCCAAATCTCGTGGTCTGTCACCCTGGGAAATGTGTTATCCTCTGAAGGATTCTGGCATTTTACCTTCTCCGTGTCATCTGCGAAGTTATTCATCGACCATTATTCCTTGGCAGACTTGTCTTCTGTTCCATAAAGTCCAGCTGGACTGTTTTCTACTCCAAGAAATCTTCCTGCCTTTCCCAGGTAGACTGAGATGTTCCTTTCTCTCTGTATGTCAAAAAACAAACGGGCTGGCCTCAGTGGCTCGGCCTGTAATCCCAGCACTTTGGGAGGCTGAGGCAAGTGAATTGCCTGAGTCCGGGCAACTTGGCAAGACCTCATCTCTACAATAAAAAAACAAAAATTAGCTGAGCGTGGTAGTGAATGCCTGTAGTTCTGGCTACTTGGAAGGCTGAGGCAGAAGGATCACTGGAGCCCAGCAGGTTGACTCTGGGGTGGCCATGAGTGTGCCACTGCACTCCAGCCTGGGCAACAGAATGAGACTCCAACTCAAAAAAAAAAAAAAGTCTCCTTGGTGGGGAGAGAACTTTGGGACATTTTTCAGCATCCCTTCTGTGGTGGGTAAAAGTGCCTTCTGCTCAGAGATCTCTGCTGCCTCCACCCACCTAGGTACTGGGTTGATTGCATCCTTAGTCCCTCTGCCCCAGGAAGCCCCTGCCAGTGCCTCTGCCACCACATGGCAGTCTCATTAAAATGAATCATTTTTTCTCCTTTAAGCAAAAAGATTTGAGAGACTGGTTGCCAGAGCAGCCTCCTTATATATGGAAGTATCAAGTGTTCCGGGTGAGAAAAGTTTCAAAATGTGCTGTGATGGTCACACAATTCTTGGGGAATGATCACAGGTGATTTCAGAGTTCAGAGCCCCCCACACTGGTTAGCACAGAGGCAGATACTCAGAGCCTAGTGAATGCCTGCAGATTCTGCAGGTGCTCTGGAATGGAGCAGGACAGTCTGGGTATCAGCACTTAGGTGGTGTGGGGTGTAACGCTTGCCTGGTTTTGGAGGTGAGCTGCTTCCTACAGGTAGCATCTGTTACGACAGTCCTGTCTTTTCTTCCTGGCCATAAGGTGCCTTTGCCATTAGTTGAAATGGTCCCTGTTAAAGGTAGGTTTACCTTTGAAGTGACCATGCAGGATTTACCCAATTAGGGTTCCCTCTTTAGACCTGGCTCATCCCTGGTATCCACTGGCTAATTCCAGAATATCTCATCACCCCAAAAGAACTCTGCATTCATTAACACGGACTGTTTTCCACCTCTCCCAGTCCCTGGCAACCACTAACTACTCTGTCTCTCTAGATGTGCCTATTCTGGATATTGCATATAAGTGGAGTCATAGAACATGTGGTTTGGTTTTTTGTGCCTGGCATCTGCCACTCAGCATAATCTTTTCAGGGTTCATTCATACTGTAGCATGGATCAGCACTCATTCCTTTTTATGGATAAGTAATATTCCTTATGTGACTATACCACATATTATGCACTCAGCAGTGGATAGACATTTGAGTTGTTTCTACTTTTTGGCTATTATAGAGAATGGTGCTAGGAACATTCATGGACATGATTCTGTGTGAATCTATGTCTTCAGTTCTCTTGAATTTATAGCTAGGAGTGGAATTTCTGGGTCATGGGGTCACTCTGTGTTTAATATCTGAGGAACTGCCAGACTGTTTTCCCCAGCACCAAGGTGCATTCTTATCTTTTTCCTGGTACTTGCTGTATTCTACTTGTCATACAACCATTTATTGTGAGTCCTAGTCCCCTTCTAATGCCTGACCCTTGAAGGTACAGGCTGCTTCTGACATGTGTCTGTCCCACCCAGGATCTAGCCCTGGGCCTTGTGTATAGTGCAGCTAATAAATAAGTTGACTGTGTGGATGGTGAGTGAAAGTAGATCACATCCAAGGGCAACTCACCAGTTCTCTATCACACTATTAAGAGCCAGCACTGTGAAGTAATTGATACTCTTACCACTTGACCTTTCTAGTTACTGATATTTTTCCAGAAAGTCGCTTTACTCTCTCAGTCAACCTTTCTATATCACATAGTGGTTGAGTTCAAATCCTTGCTCCAGCATTTATTAGCTGTGGAATATTGGACAAGTTACTTCCTCATCTATGAACCTGTTTTCCTACCTGTAAAATGGGCATGTTAATACCTAGAGTTGTTTTGAGACATAAATAAATTACTGAAATCAAAGCACTTAATGTCTTGTTTATTTTAGTGGTTATTATTTTATAATGTATATTTGTCTTTCTCTTCTTAAATTCTTATGTTCTACCCAGAAACTCGTAGGTTTTGTGAAATTTGTAGTTGGAAGTTCAAGTACCTAAGAATTTTAAAATAACATTTTTTATCATGTTACTAGTTCCTATGACTGGGGTGGGAGATATTCTTTTGCCATGAGGCACTTATTAACCTAAACACATATTTTTAAAGCCTGTCTTAATGTTAATATCTAACATTATATATTCTATATGCATACAGTATATACATTATAACTTTTAATATACTCCTAATGTGAAGAGGCTAAGTTACTTTACTAAAAACTTCTAGCAAATTAAAAAAAAAGATGACTCTTGTAGGGCAAGTGGTTGTTATATGAAAAATCACCATACTTTTGTGGTGTTTTGAAGATCTTTTGCTAATCATGCTAAAAATCTATCTTATTGATTGATTTGAAATCAGAGAACACAAAAAATGCAGAGTTCCCCCCAAAAATCAGAGTGGGCATTTAGTTAAATGTCACCGTTCCCTTATATCTGTTTTTGTTCCTGTAGTATTTTCTTCTCTGAGTCTTGGCCTGCTTCCAGAACGATCTGCGACTCTAATGGTTTATGAAGATATTGTCCAGATAGTATCAGGATTCCAAGGTATGTCTAATATACTTTTTGGTTTTTGTAATTACTACTAATGTTATTTTTGATTGACAAATTATATACAGTTATGGGGTACAATGTGATGTTTTGATGTATGTATACCAGGTGGAATAGTTAAGTGAAGCTACATAATAAGTTTATCACCTTGCTTACCTATCATTTTTTATGGTGAGACATTTGAAATTGACTCCCTTAGTTATTTTGGCATGTTTAATATTTAAAAAAAAGAAGCAGCGATCACTTTTGGGCCAACTGCTAAAAGCTTATACGGGGCTCACTTGTCAGACAGTGGTTGCAGTGAATTTATCCACACCTAGGACACAATGGCTGTTGTCCCTGTGTGGACACAACACGTTTGAAATTTGATTAAATTATTGGTCAGTGGTAATCTTATTTCTTTAGACTCATCCTTTAAGTATATGACAAAAAAGAAAAAGAAAGAGCTGCCCATCACCCCCTTCCTCTCTAAAGAAGAAAATGTTAATCTTGCTTGGATCAGAGTCCAGGGCACTGCTCAGATCCCATTTACGAGGGGACAGGTCACTCTCGGAGACTAATAAGCTTGCGAATGTGGCTTTTTCCTCTCTCCTGCCCCCTTGTTTCTTTAATCTGTCTCACTGTCATGATGTCTGCAAATGCGATCTCACCCCTTCTGACTCCCATTGCTCTCACAGACAAGCTCACATAGAAGGATCGACTGACTTGCTCTTTTCTTGGTACTGGGGTTAGAATGGGGAAGGCTTGTGTGAAATGCACTTCTGTGCCATGGAGATTATTGTATTCCATCTAAATCATGGACTTGAGAGTGTTTTCTTTGAATGTTTCGTCAGATTCATTTTTTATTTACTTTATTCTTTATTTTAATACCATTGTGCACCCACCATTCTCTACAGGACCAAATTCATGTGCCATTTGAAAATGAGGTGAACTCTTTCACTCCTTTATGAAAGAGTCTATCTAACATGCAGCCGCTTCCCTTAGAGAACGTATTTGAAAAGAAGAGAAATAAAAGTGTCTGGTAGCATTTCTGACTCAAGTTTGGAGAGAAAACTGGAATCGAAATACAGATGTTGACGTCATCTGCACAGTTAAAGCCATAAGTGTCCATCTTTATTCCCCTCTAAGAGAGAGCAGAGAATGACATTGTGTCTTCAGTTTCCTTTTACAGTGGAACCACACTGTGGCCTAAGCCCATTGGCTTTGGCAACTTCCAATTTTTATTTTATTAGTTTTACTGTTGTCAGAATCACTTACAACTTTTTATAACCCATCTCAAGGACATTCTTCATCCAGCCCCTTTGACCTTTCCACAGCATTTCACAGAGACAACTGGTCATTCTCTTTTGAAACCTTCTTCCCTCACTTCCATGGCATCATGCCTTGATTTTCTTTCTTCCCATCTCTTGGTTGTTTCTTCTCGGGAAACTCCAGAGGCTGTCCTGGGCCCACACTTCTTTCTGGTCCTTTCTCTAGACAGCCCCTGGCTCCCAATGCTGCTGAGACACTGAATACTCTCTGATTAATCTTTCCAGTGATTACTCTCAGTTCCATCTCTCTCCCCCTGAGATGGGGACTGGACCCAGCTGCTTATTTGACATCTCACCTTAAAGGCCTAACAGGTGTCTCACACTTAACATTCACACATGGAGCTCTTGATATGTTTGCCTTCTGTCCCAATCAGTGGTATAAACATCCACCTAAGTTGGTCAAGCCACAGGTGTACGATTTAGCCTAGATCCTTCTCCAATCTCCTTCATTGGCTGAGCCTCTTCTCTCCATCTGTGTTGCTGCCTTGCAAATCCAAGATACCACATGGCCCTCAGATCACTTCAGTAGGGTTTTGGGGTGTCTAAGGTTTTTTATGGAGATAAGATCTCACTGTGTTGCCCAGACTGGTCTTGATCTCCTGACTTCAAGCAGTCCTCATGCCTTGACTTCCCAAAGCACTAGGATTACAGGTGTGAGCCACCATGCCTGGCCTGCAATAGGTCTTTAATTGACCATCACATTTGCACTCTTCAAACCCATAATCTCCACAAAGTGAAAGTGATTGAGTCACCTTGCTTCAGCTCTTCAGTGATTGTTCCCATTGTACTCACAATAAAATCCAACTCCTTACACTCAGGGCTAGACCATCCCCTGGCCCTGGGCCTCTAGTAGCTGGTGAAGTCGGGACAAGGCTACAGCATCTATACACACAGAACTTCCATGTGTGATCTCTTTCCTGTCCCTTTCTCCTTGGTGGCAGTACTGTCCTTAGCAAGGTGTTTGTGACGAGGCTCAAACTGCAAGGTCTGGAGCTTCAGCACACTTGACCCCATTGCAGCTACCCAACCTCCTCGTCATTAGCTGTCTCTTTGTGACTGTAAGTGATTCTTGGAGGGTCCCAGCATCATGTCACGCGCCCTCTGTAAGCAGTCACCTTCCATCCCCTGTAGTGGTTGTACATGACCTTCCTCTCCCCGTCTTACCTCTCAGTGGGTAGAATATAGCTGCAACCTGAGCATCTCACAATCCTCAACCCTGCACCTGCACACCCTGGACTTTTTCCCTCTGCCCATGTGTGCCCATGGCATTGCTGCACCCATGCCCCAATTTGGCCCCAGTGATCTCTACCTAGACCACTGTAGTAGCCCACTGGGCGGCTCGTCTTCAGTCCAGGTTAGGGCTGCAGCAGGACTTTAGAAGGATATCCTAGATTTCCACCTCGAGTCTCTTCTTCCCAACACATGTTCTAAACTACCAGTTCAGTCTTCCTGAGGCAAATTCTAGTTCTTTCTTTCCTTGAATGGCTCCTCATTGCCCATAGAATGAAGACCAGTCTCCTTATTCTCCCAGGCCTTCCAGGATCTGGTCTCGACTTCCCTTCTAAGTGTTCTTCTCTGTCAGACGCTGTGTTCTAGCCCAAATGAGTTTCTTTTTCTGTTTTCCACCCGGGATGTCCCACCTCATCTTCCAATCTATCTTCAGACCTTCCCTGGACAGGAAGACCAGCCTAAGGTCACATACCCCAGGAGGCCTTTCCTGAATGTCTGCTGGAGACAAGAGTTGGACTGCCTGCCTTGTCTCTCAGCATCAGGTGCCAATGGGCTTGTGTCCTGTGACCTATCCCTCTAGGCATGGCTATTGGACCTGGAGTGTGGCCAGGGGATGGGACCCAGCAGTTCTTGGCTCCTTCCTTTTTCTGGGATTGACTAAGAACCCAGAGGGGCGAGAATGGCTGAATGGTCCTGAGGTACATGCAGGGCCTGTGCCCTGGCCAGGCCACCTGTGGGCCAGGTAGAAGAGAACAGAAAGGATGCAAAAGCAGAGGAACCCCAGTTGTGGGTCAGAAAGGAGTAGACTGGGCGTTAGTGGGGTCACATTCATGGCACAGCATTAAAGTGAAACCTACATACTCTTGACATGTCATCCAAGAGCCATCCTGAGCCCAAAACCGGCAGTCCTAGCTTCTGTACCTTCGATGCGTCCTGTATCCTGTCCTTGGGTTCCCATAATTCCCATCTCCCTTATTGCCTCACATATCCTTATCAATAAGCAAAAGGAACAGATTAAACAACCCTCCAGCTGGGGGTTCTTGATCTTTCGTTGATACCTCCCTCTCCATATTTGGTGGTATACCATGCCTCTTCAACTAAATTTAAAACCCCAAAGGTCAGCTGGGCTCAGTGGCTCAGCCTGTAATCCCGTGCGTTTGGGAGGCTGAGGTGAGTGGATTGCCTGAGCCCGCGGGTTCGAGACCCGCCTGGGCAACTTGGCGAGACCTCATCTCTACAATAAGTCAAAAATTAACCAGGTGTGGTAGCGTGCGCCTGTTGTTCCAGCTACTTAGAAGGCTGAGGAAGAAGGGTCACCGGAGCCCCGCAGGTCAAGGCTGCAGTGGCCGGGAGCGGCCACTGCACTCCAGTCTGGGTGACAGAGTGAGACTCCAACTAAAAAACAAAAACAAAAACAAAAAAACCCCAAAGGTCGAGGACTGTGTTGTCATTATCTCAGCACCCCCAGGGCTTGGCCGTATGCCTGCCTCGTGGTAGGTACTCAATGGGAAGTTCATTGAATGATTGAGTAAACACATACCCAGAAAATCAATCGAATCCAGCTGGTTTTTGCATTTTTCTACATAGACTGCTTACTCCATGGTCAGTTATTTTCTGTTGTGAAAGCTAAGAAAAGCATGGTTCATACACGTGCACACATACTCCCACACAAGTACTTGAATGACACTTTCTCTAAGAAGCAGGAAGCCGAAGGAGGTAAGTCATTCAGGTAGCTTTTTCTTACAGTTAATTAATTTATTTAGTCTATTACATCTCTGCCTCCTTAGATAACCATAACCAGGAACTAGCTAAGAACCATTTCTTCCTTTTTTTTTTTTTTTTTTAAAGAGACATGATCTCACTGTGTCACCCAGGTGGAATGATCATAGCTCACTACAGCCTCCATAGCTCAAGCAATCCTACTGCTTTAGTCTCCTGAGTAGCTGGGACTACAGGCACACACCACCACACCCAGCTAATGTTTTTATTTTTTGTAGAGACTGGTCTCCCTTTGTTGCCCAGGCTGGTCTAGAACTCCTGGCCTCAAGCAATCCTCCTACCTCAGCCTCCCAAAGTACTGAGATTACAGACATGAACCACTGCACCTGGTGCTCATTTCTTCTTTTTTATAATCTTCATTTACATGCCAGCTTTAAAAAATTCAGACATTTTGCTAACTTTTAGGTTACCCTACTTCATGTATGATTCCTTGTCTCAGTAGGCAATAACAATGGACCATTTTATACATTTCAAGTTTTCCTACTGGTTGGAAGGACGAGCCATCTGTAGATGAGTAAGTGATGGTCTTGGCCACTATTTACTTCTGTTCTATGAAGCCAATATAACCTTGAGTTTATAAATTATATATCAGATGTTTATTCTTAAACTGGTCACATTTAGTCCACTTATTTTTTTTTTAATTGATTCATGGGAAGAAAAAAAATCAAACATGCAATACAGTAAGCCATTTGATTTTTGGTCAGAAAGGAGCAGACTGGGCATCAGTGGGGTCGTTTTGCTCGGATGGTGTGTTGTGTCAGCTGGTCCTGGGGAAGGAGCAGGTAGTATGATGACAGTTCCGTTATGAGACTTCACACATATCCTGTGCAGTGTTAGACCAATCCTCATTGCTTGGTTGAAGAAAGGCCACTGGAGGGAAGGTGGGGACCAGGTGAGAGAGGAGGGAAAAGGGAGTCACTGTCCCCCTCAGCCTCCTGCTTCAGGCTTCCATTGACATCTTTGCTTTAAAATGTTTACGACCAGGGCAGGGCACAGTGGCTCACGGCTGTAATCCTAACACTTGGGGAGTTTGAGACAGGAGGATCTTGAGCCCAGGAGTTCAAGACCAGTCTGGGCAACATAGCAAGATTTCATCTGTACAAAAAAAAAATCAAAAAATTATCCAGGCATGGTGGCACGAGTCAATATTAGCAGCTACTCTGGAGGCTGAGATGGAAGGATCACCTGAGCCCAGGAGATCCAGGCTGCAGTGAGCTGCGATTATGCCACTGCACTCCAGGCTGGGTGACAGAGTGAAACCTCACCTCAAAAAAATAAAATAATAATATAATGTTTATAACCAAATAAAATAGAGACTAAACTCGTGGTTAATGAACTTTCCTTTAAAAAAATCTTTTTTTAAAACTGCCCGGCCAGGCTTGGAGGCTCAGCCTGTAATCCCAGCACTTTGGGAAGCCGAGGTGAGTGGACTGCCTGAGCCTGCAGGTTCGAGACCAGCCCAGGCAACTTGGCGAGACCTCGTCTCTACAATAAATCAAAAATTAGCCGGGCATGGTAGTGCGTGCCTGTAGTTCCGGCTACTTGGAAGGCTGAGCCTGGAGGATCACCGGAGCCCAGCAGATTGACGCTGGGGTGGCCATGAGCGTGACACAGCACTCCAGCCTGGGCAACGGAGTGAGACTCCAACTCAGAAAAGAACAAAACAAAACAAAATCTGCCCATTTGCTTTCTTCTCTGTAGATAGACTGTGGTATCTATGTACATTCTGACCATGTACAACAATTGAATGATCCTCTCATCACACTAGGTAGGATTCTGTAGTGTATGCGTGTGAATATGGGCTGCACAATAAATGCATGTTCCAATGGAATGAGCCTTACCACTCAACAGCCCTTGCATTTTGTAAAGAAGGAAAGTTACTGTGTCATTGTTGTTGACATTGCTTTATAAACAAAGCCTGGAACCATTGTAGGATAACTATATGAAGGGGAAAAGCCAACTTAGTAATTGCTCAGTAAAGAGATTTTCCTCAGCACAGGCTGTATCCGAAAATGTGCCCATTGTCCCAAAACGCAGGCAAATTGCTTTCAGACTGGTCCATGAGAGAAGAGAATGGAAAGAGAAGTCACTCATAAATTAACACATAAGAATCATTTTCTCTGAGAGTGTTTTGTACTTTGCTAAAGATCATATTCACACCAAAATCTTGTGGGGAAGGGTCTGGTGGTCAATTCAGTAGTTTATCCTAGGATTATTCATGGTAAGGGATGAATGGAGATGTTTGGTGTCGTGGGAATGCTGGACAAGACTATGGAAGCCAGTCTGCAGCTCTGGCTCCTGTAGCCTCTAGGAGATTGTCATGCTGTCTCTGGAGGAATGACTCAGTTGTGATGACAGTAAATAGAAGGCACAGTAAAGATGCCCCCAACTTCTTATAGCCACTCTGTCATTAGGCCCACTGGCACCACCCCAGTCAGTGGTTTCCTTCTCTGCTGGGTCTCCTTGCTGTTTCCAAGACAGCCCTTTTTCTGTTCCCCAGGGCAGCTGCTAGAAGCCTTTACCACCACATTCTACACACTCCCTACCCCCCCCCATAATAGGCCATCTTAGCTGGACGTGGTGGCACATGCCTGTAGTCCCAGCTACCTGGGAGGCTGAGGCAGAAGGATCAGTTGCACCTAGGAGTTCAAGGCTCTGGTAAGCTATGATCATGCCACTGTGGTCCAGACTGGGCAACACAGCGAGACCCTGTCTCTGTTTAAAAGGAAGGAAGGAAGGGAGGGAGGGAGGGAAGGAAAGAGGGAGGAAGGAAGGAGAAAAAAGCAGGCCATCAGGGTAGCATGCCTTCCGTGGTCTTCTTTCTGCCCCCTTTCCTGAGAGGACATGGTCCTCTTTCTCCCGCTGTTTCTCTGCCCCACCATGAGCCCTGCACATGCACACTAGACCCCATTCCTTAGCTCCTCTTCTCCACCTCCTTCCATTTGTGCTGAATCTTTTGTCTTTCTTTTCGGGTTCTTTCTCAGCTCTCATTATCACTGAAGGCTTTGCCGTTCGAAGAGAAACCCCTCTGAAAGCCCATTTCTCCTTCAAGACACAGTCTTCTCATTTCGTCTCCCTCCCAGATCCTGGAGACATCTCCTCTCATGCGCAAGTCCATCTACTCCCTTTATCTGGCCTCATGCTGTTCTTAACGTTCTCTTGCTGAGTCAGAGTTGCCAGATCCAGCAACTGTGTCTCAGTCTTCACTTCTTAGTCTTTGTCTTTCCTGACTCACCCCGGCTTCACAACCCTTACCCGTGCCACCTTCTTGGATGTCTTCATCATCTCTACCCATCCCTCTATTCATTGCTTCTCCATCTCCTCCATAGGTTTTTCCTACCCTGCTCATCTTCTGTTCCAAAAATAGCTTTCCACACCTGCTGCTTCTTCCACGATGTCTCCCAGTGCCACCACCTTTAGTTGGAATTTTATCATTTCTCCTCTGAGCCATTTCCTAGCAGAATCCTGGCTGATCGCTCTGACCTTAAACTCTCTCCATCTTGGCCATTTCCCACCTTCTGTCAGAACTGGGCAAAAACAATTGGGGTTCTTTCATTCCCATACTGTTAACTCCCGCTGACTCTCCCCTGCTGCCCACACAAGTCCAAACTGTTGATCTGGGCACACCACGCCCTTCCTAAGCCACTGCCTCTGTGCCAGGACCCCACGCAGCCTGTGTGTGACTCACACGGACTTCCTCAACATCCCCATGCATGCCAGACCGACCCATATCTCTGCATCTTCACAGATGCTGTCTCTTCTCTGCCTCTCAACCTTCACGACATGGTTCACAGATATCACCTTGGGAGCTGCTTTTCCCCTGGGCAACTGGTTACTCTTTCTTGAAGTTTATCTTGTACTTTTATCACTTCTCTCTGGTTCTAGCACTTAAGACATGATGATATTTAAGCTATTTCCATGACTGCCTTCTTGACTCTTTTGAAAAATTTTCATTGATGTTTTAAGGAGTTAGGCATGCAAGAAAAGGAGGGTGTGAGAAACCCAAGAGGCGATGATGCTCTAAGAAGAGATTCCTTTGACTCTGATTCAGGGAGAAGGAGAAAGTACCACTTACCCCCTAGATTAATAGCCAAAGTCTTCACTGATCCATTTAAGAGGCTAAAAGGCATCTTGGAAAAGAGCCCTGGGTCAGAAAACAAAAAACATCTGCAACCCTTGCTTGCTTCAGTTTTCTCCCGTCTCATGGCAACCACTGGATTTCTTTAAACTTCAACTTCGGAAATTTACTTGGAAGTCTTCTTCATCCTGCCCTCCAAAAACTTAGTGTTAGCAATTATTTTAAGCTTTTCTGTTCATCAGGAAAGAGAAGAGAGAGACAGAGATTTAGACAGAGGAAAAGGCAGAGGTATAGATAGAAGGAGAGTGATGCCTTCTCTATTCTTGAATTCCAGGAAAACAAAGGCTTTGTCCTTTTCTTCTCTGCCTGTCCTATACCCGCTACAGAGAGACTCTCAGTGTGTGTTGTAGACTATTGTGAGGATGCTCAGAAGATATAGTGTGGCAGTTCTCAATTGAGGGCGATTTTACCCCCCAGGGATGTTTAGCTACATCTGGAGATGTTTTGGTTGTCACAGCTTGGGGGCTGCTACTGACATCTAGTGGGTAGAGGACAGGGATGCAATTAAACATGCTACAATGCCCAGGACAGCCCAACCCCTGCAAAAAATTGCCTGGCCCAAAATGTAAGAGGTACTGAGATCAAGGAACCCTGATTTAGTCAGAATTAAGACACAGCATTATTGGGACATAGTGAGTTGCCAAGTATAAATCATCTTCATGTTCAATTCAGTAATTATTGTTGAGCACCAGCTGAATACAGGGTATAGTGCGATACATGTCACAGAATACCTGCTTCTAGGGAGCTTCAGTCTAAAAGGGAAGAAGATCTGAGAAAGTAATACTGATCAAGGAGGCATTGCTAGATGCCCTACACATGTGTTCTGACCTAATATCACAGTAGCCATATTATAAGACAGGCATGATTTATACCCATTTTTAAAAATAAAGAACTTGAAACCCAAAGTCACCCAACCAGAAGGTGGTAGAAGAAGGATTTAAACCCAAGACTAAGTGATTCTGCCACCCATGTTCATGACACCTTCAGTTAGGAAGATGAACAAATACACAAACATAATGCAAGTCACAATGCTATTAGAGAGATACAAATAATACTTAGAGCTTGGATTGGGATCAAGAAAGCCTACACAGACAAGGTGACATTTGACATGCATTTCGGACAATGTGTAGGATAATGGGAAGAGAGTGAGCATCTATGTGGAAACAGAGTTGCACAGTCCTGTCTGACCATAGGGTGAGGACTGATTGGCAATAAGTAGAGGATTATTTTTGTTTGTTTGTTTTGAAGTAGGCATGGAGTACTAGGAAGGGATACAGAGTTGGAATGAAAAGAATTCATGTCTGCCTCTTACAAGCAGCATGAATTTGGGCAAGTCCCTTTTTCTCTTTGGGCTATAGTTCCTCACCCATAAAGAGAGGAGAGAGTTTTTTCTTCACAAGGTAGTTGTAAATATTAAATACCATTATATAAGAACTTTGTAAATTCTAAAGCCTCTCACTTAGAGGAGAGGTGTAGTGGTAGTCTGGGTCTGTATTGGTCTACTCATTTTTGTTCTTGTTTTTGTCATTGTTGGTAATTTGGTAAGTGAGAGAGATCCATCGATGGTTTCTGGGCAGGGAAAGGACATGATCAGCATAGCGTCTTAGAACAACCAAGGTGTTCCTAGATTAAAAAGTAGAAAAGTAGGGGTAAGGCTGAAACAGAGGGACCAGTTAGCAGACATTCACAGTGTGACAAGTGGTAGCATCAGGTAACATAGGCTGCTGAGTGCAGAAAGAGAGGATAAGTTGATACAACAAATGTTGATAAGAGAAGATTGGCCATTCTTGGCCCTTGAGCAAATGTACAAGATAACAGGGAATATGATGATGGTGACCTGGAACCAAAACTGGGTGTTGGGAAGAATGGGGTACTTTTAGGTGAGAAAGAAGGTAGATGATGGCTTTAGAGCATCAGATGGGCATCAGGGTAGACATTTCTAGAAAGCAGCAAGAAATGCAAGTGTGGAGCTTAAAACAGAGTCCAATGCTGAAGGGCACAGTGGCAGCCAAAGCTGTGGCAGTAGAGGGAGCCCACAAAGAGAGCACAAAAACTGCAGAGGCAATGGATGGCAGCCCTCTAAGGACTGTGTCATCTGGGAGTAGAAGGTGAAAGAAAGTGCTTGCAAAAGCAACAGCAGGCAGACTCAGGAGAGGACCAGAGTACAGGCCCATGCATGCAAGGAGGAGGGGGTTCGTGGGTGTGGGTGGCCAACAATGTGGACCATTGTGAAGAGGTCAGCAAGGATGAAGGCTGAGCCATGGTCATGGGGTTTGCAGATTATACAGTCGACATCTCCAAGAGCAGCATGTGTTGTGGGCAAAAGCCACATCACTGGAGCTTGGGTGGAAGGAGAGAAGGCGTTTGCTGATGGGGATAGCAGAGCTAAAGTAACGTTTGATTGTTCTTTTTCTAGACGGGGAAGAAATGAGTATATTTGTTGATTGGGGAGGAAAAACCTGTACAGAAAGATGGCTGACGATGGCAAGAACTGTTGGTTGAGCCAAGTCTTGCAGCAAGCAAGCAAGCAATTTGCTTATTAGGATAGGGGTAGAACAGAAGTGGGAAGAAGAGATTTTGAAGTGCAGCAAGAGGAAGTGGTGGTCCCTGTATTTTCAGAAAAGTAGGATCCAAACATTTAAGGTGATGAGAAGGAGTCCTACAGACATCTCCCTGTCCAGACTCCTATTCCTACCCAGTCACAACCCTTTCTGAAATGCAGCTTTCATACCCAAAGGTAGGCTTGAGAATGTTCACGGCTCCCCCAACCCCACACACACCCACTTTAGGTCTCATTTATGCTGTGGCTTAGAATAGTGTGTACCCTTGAATTCCCCAGATGTTTCTTCAGTCGTTTCACCCGCCATAGGTGTTGCTTGTTTTCCACATACAACATGTGTCACATCCACCGGCTGGCCGCATCCCTTTCTTACATACCTGCCCCAGCACAGCCTCCTCTCTGCCCCAGATGTCTCACCAGAGACCAAATTCTCCTGCACAAAAAAAAGAAGGAGCAACAGGAAGAGATGCAGAGCAGAGGTGGGGAGGAAGGAGAGATCTGGCTCCTGTGAAACGCGTGACATGGAAACACTTGATCTGCTCCAGGATGGGAGGAGGCACCGAAGGGAGGGGATGGGGCTGAGATGCCGGGGCCCTGAGAACTGGGAACAGCGGCCTTGGTTCATGGTTCTCTGAGTCCGAAACCAGTCCCCATTAAGGCCAGGCTAGTTGCGGGTCCTGGTTCAGGATGAGTCTCTGCTCATCTGTCAGCAACACTCCCCTCCTCGGGGTGTTCAGAGGAGGTTTATGTTTCTCACCCCCAAAAGGCACCTTCACATAGATCTCAGCCTGCCTGTGTCACAGGGTCTCTTCCTAATGCCTGGAGGAACGCACATGTACCCCTGTTCTGGGTAACCGACCTGGATTCTGCTTCCTGCCTTGACCCTCGAGAGGACAAGCGCACTCTTTGCACTGCTAACATTTAGACACACCATTCTTTACTTCATAGAGCAGAGGCCTTCACTTCTCTGCCATGTGAAATCCAGGGTCTTGTTAGATGAATAACACCAGCAGCATTAATTTAGACTTAAATTCAGTAGAAAACATGTATTTCCTTATCTTTGAGAAAAAAAAACAAAACAGAAGCAATGAGTGTTATGATGTCCTTGGCAGTGAGGAGATGAGAAAAAGAGAGGGCTGACTTTGACTTTCTCTTTTTTTTTTTCTTTCTTTTTTGATTTGGGGTCTCACTCTGTCACCCAGGCTGGAGTGCAGTGGCACCATCACAGCTCACTGTAGCCTTTACCTTCCGGGCTCAGGTAATCCTCCGGCCTCAGCCTTCTCAGTAGCTGGGAGTACTGGCGTGCGCCACCATGCCCGGCCCAGATGTTGTTTTGATCGTGAAACCTGAACCTGATTTTACCTAATGCTGCAGCAACAGTCACGAAATGTGAAAGTGCTAAGTACTTTTGCACAAACCAGGCAAGAAGATCATTACAACGAAAATCATCATCCTGCCCCAGGCTTGAGGCACAACCTGTTCTCCCTGTGCTCATAACGCGTAGCTGTCTTGGGATAACACCTGTGCCCTGATTTGGGGGGCTTTACCCACCCAGGGTTTCTTTTAAATCAGAGAACTTGTAAGGGGACTGCAAACCTGTCTAGTTACGTTCTAGAATAAAAGGGTTTTAGAGCTCAAAGAACCCACTAGTCCAAGTCTTTCCTGCAACAAGTGAGGCCACAAAAGCCCAGGGGACTTACCCAGACTTAGGTCCAGGGCAGGCTGTCTGAGCTATGTGCCACTTCCCTGGTAGAGAGTTATGATGCTTCCTCTACCTCCTAAAAATCACCAATGAGACTTCTCCATTGGCTGGTTCTCCACTCTGTGAAACACAGGCCGAGGCTTACAGCCCCTGGAGCAGGTGCCCAAAGTCATGACAGTCCTATCTAAATCTAGCCACCTCTGCTAACTGGACACAGACGTCCGTCAGGGTACAGACCATCAGTGTCCTGTCTTTAGCCCTAAAGCAAACCCCCAGTGATGCACTAGCTTCTGTGGATTTGTATCTTTTAACGTTTTTTTGTTCTTAGTCTGGTCTTCTTTCCCTTGATTGTATAGAGTACTCGTGTCTTGCTCCTGCCTCCTTCCTGTCTGCCCAAGAGTTCAAACTCCTCAGGCTCCCGTGAGCACTCTACACCCAGCTGGGAGCAGTCTGCTCCAAGCCCATGTCTCCCATTTTGCCACATACATGGCATGCTTCTTTGCTTCCTTTTCTGGACTGCCCTCTGAGATGGAAAGTCAAGACTGGGCATGGTGGCTAACGCCTGTAATCCCAGCACTTTGGGAGGCTGAGGTGGGAGGGTTGTTTAAGCCCAGCAAATTTGAGACCAGCCTGGAAAACATAGAAAGACCTCATCTCTACAAAAACAAACAAAAATTAGCCAGGCATGGTCGGGAGGCTGAAGTGGGAAGATTGCCTGAGCCTAGGTGGTTGAAGCTGTGGTGAGCTGTGCCACTACATTGCTGCCTCAGCGATGGAGAGAGACTCCAACTAAAAAAAAAAAAAAAGCGAAGTTAAACTGCAGGTGATGGCCCAAGGCATCTTCCTGGGACCTGTCAGCATAATCCATCCTTCTGTACAGAGGAGTTGAGTTTGGTGAAGAAGCATCATTTCAAAAGTCTCACCATAAAACCTGTAATATAATCTGTCACAAGTTAGGAAGGAGCCCTGCAGAATAGCCTGGATGCCGGATGACAGCTCCTAAATAAGGGAGAGGGTCCTTTGCTGGTGGGTTCTTGTTTACTATTCTGGTAAATTCTTCTTTGCAGTTCTGGTGCGTTCTTGTTTGCAGTTGTTTTCAAGGCTGCATGTTCAGTTCCCTTGCTTTGCTTCAATTTGGTCTCTGGTGTTGAACCAGGTTTTACTAGGGAGATTAAAGATGGGTTTGTTGCAGTATCAAAGATTATCTCTTACCTTGTTCCATGTAAAGAGAGTAACTGTCATCTACTTGATTCAGTTACACAGACTTTCCCAAAATGTTACCCAGATCCACAGACAAATGCCGGGTGGCGAAAACACTGCTGGCAAATAGAACTTGGAAAAAGCTTTTTTGTTAAAAACCTAAATAACATCCTGTGTCAAAACAAATGTGACAATGGGCTATTATTTCTCTCCCTATAATAGCATGTTGTCACATCTCTGTGTCCTGCACGCATGGGGGATGGAAGGCCTGTGGGAAGCAGCGAGGTAGGGGAGGCGGGCTGAAACCTGAGAGAGGCCCTTCCTGGTGTCACTAAAAACAGAAACTGCTCCTTGGGGAGGTAACTCGGAGGTTAATCTCTGCAGGTGCCCGGCCACAGCCTCGTGTTCATTTCCAGAGAAGGGCTCTGAGGTTGCCGGAGAACACCAGCTACAGTGACCTGACTGCGTTTCTCACGGCGGCCAGCTCCCCCTCGGAGGTGGACAGTTTTCCTTATTTACGAGGATTAGACGGAAATGGAACAGGTAATCTGAATCTCTTCTCTCTTCAGGCGGGGGCTTGTGGGTTTTAATCTTCATATGTGGATTTTAGAAGTGACAGGAAGTGTTAGCCCTGCCTGGGAGAATGGCACCAAAGCTGCAGATCTCTTTCCACAAGTTCAAGTGTACTGAAACTGTGTGTTACCTGACACCAGCGCATCAGGCAATTCCATCTGTACTCTGGCAGGATTGCGTTTTAGTGCATGGGTCTCCTTGAGCCTTTCTGCTGTTCCCTATTGCCTTGAGCACCTTCTCTGAGCTCTCCTTTGGTGGGCTAAATAGGTTCAATTCAGAGAAATCCTTATCATTGAAATTCTCATTTTTTTTTTTTAAGTATAAGATCAAAGCTAAGGGTTTTTCCCCCTCTGCTTGTCCCACGTACCCCTGGGACATGAAGTTGGGGGAGCAGCTGGCCTTGCTGCCCTGGCGGAGATATCAGCCCCACTCACCCATGCAGGGCATCTGGGAGGGAAGGGGAGATACCCTGTTAAACTGCCACAGGGAGCATGTAGGTGGGGAGTGCCAGCCCTCCACCAACCGTGGCCAGCCAGCTCATTCCTTCATCCATCTCTTTCTCTTTCTCTCTGTTTGCTCTCTCTGCCTTTTCAACTCTGCAAAGAGTGTCCAGGCTTTGAAGTGGCTTTGGAATCCTCTTTCGGCAGAACTCTAAGTCAGCTCAGTCATGATCACCATTCTGGCATGACACAAGTAGCTGAAAGATCAGAGAAACGAAAGGCCACCAGCCAGAAGACATGTGATAATTCCTTATCAGAGAAAGATTGTAGACGTGAGCCTTCCACCTCCATTCAGGTCCAAAGCCTTTGTCGCCAGAGTGGTCCCCAGTCCTTCTGGTGAGAGATTTGGGACTCTGGGGTCCTGAATCGTTTTCTACTCTGTCCCCTTCCGTTTCTCCCACACTTTGGACTAGCCACAGCATAAAACTCAAAATCAGAGGCTGTTCTGGGTTCAGTCCTGCTAGGCGAGTAAGTTCTTGTACTTCCCAGGGACATTTTATTGAATTTCACTTAATTTTCCAGGACTTTACATCAACTGATTATTCTGAGAAAGCTTTTAAACCTGAAACGTCTGATCCATTTTGTAGCATGTTAAGAAGATTCTGGTTAGAGATTAAGGTGCCTTGGTGATTTGTTACTCATTTCTCTTCCCTCTCTGGCACCTGTTTTCCAAAATGTTTCTTCTCCCTTTAATTTTTATATATGGATGATGATGGAATTAATATGTCAGTTATTTAGCCAGGTTCCTTGGGTCACGCCTGTAATCCCAGTGACTCGGGAGGCTGAGGTGGGAGGATCACTTAAGGCCAGGAGTTCAAGATCATCCTGAGTAACAGAGCAAGACCTTGTCTCAAAAAAATAATAATAATAATAATTGATTAAATTTTTAAAATATAATAAAATATGTCAATAACGTGTTATCAGATAGATGCATAGTAGTCATCTTAAGTAAACATTATTGGGGAAAAAAATGTTGATTTTCACTTGAAGTGTGCAGGCCTAGGAGAAACACATCGCTTCAGGGAATGTGGAGAAGTACTTTGAAATCATCCTAACCTCTAGCCTCTCTGACAAAATGGAGCACAATCTATAAAACCCTCACCTGGAGGGACAGCCTTCGTTCTCCGAACTCATTAATTTTTTCTGTGCCCCACTTCCAATAGCTCTTGAATAAATTATGCCATCTGAAAAGCCTGGGGAAGAAGAACACAAAGACCCAGGACTATTGATTTTAGAGGAGTTTGTTTTACTTGAAAATCATTCCATTACTTGAGAGGGAAGAGAGAAGGTCTTTGGAAGGTAACATTGAACTTCTTTTCTGTTGAAAGAACTGGTGAATTGCCCTAGAAAGAATCAGACCTTCCTGGAGACCTAGCAAGGAAGGTATCCACCTCACAGCACACTCACACGCACCCTGGGGGTCTGAGAGTGTGGACACCCTTCAGCACAGAGACCCCCATACCTCGCCAGCTAGGTGCCGACCTGGGGTCAGTCTGCATACAGCTTGGCTTTGCCCAGTTACTCACCTCCTGTTTTATAAAAGGCATCCAAGAAAGTTCAGCCTAGAGGGAGCGCCTGGACCACACATGTCTTTGTGAGATGGCTTGAGTTCAACGAATGTGACAGAAACAGAGGAGGCCACAGAGGGGACTGGAAAGGGACCCAAAGGGGGTGTCCTTGGACTGTCATAAAGGTGATGTCTGGTCCAGAGAGAGGCTCCAGAGTTGTAAGGAGAGAAATACAGGCACAGGGAGGTTTTGACCACCTACCTGCTAGTGTGGTATTATCTGGACATGGACTGTTGCCCCCTGTACCTGACTTCTTCCTGCCCCCTCCCTCAGGGAGCAGCCTCTGGCCAAGGCTGGTCTCTGAAATGTGTGAATGTTCCCAGTAGCAGTCATGGGATGCTGGTGACCAAGCAAAGCTGAAAACAACATAGTCGGCCAAGCACGGTGACTCAAGCCTGCAATCCCAGCACTTTGGGAGGCTGAGGTGAGGGGATTGCCTGAGCCCAGAGGTTCGAGACCAGCCTGGGCAACTTGGCAAGACCTTGTCTCTATAATAAATAAAAAAAATTAGCCTGTAGATCCTGCTACTTGGAAGGCTGAGGCAGAAGAATTGCCTGAGCCCAGCAGGTTGACGCTGGGGTGGTGGTGAGCATGCCACTGCACTCCAGCTTGGGCGACGGAGTGAGACTCCAACTCAAAAAGAAAAAAGAAAACAGCGTAGTCATCACTCTTAATCAATGTCTGTAATTGTAAACACCGTATTGGGAATTTGAGTGCTTAACTTGCTTGATTATAAAACTGCTTGGAGGGGTGAATTCGCTATAGATCTGCTGCCATCGCTACCTCCATAAACTTTAATAAACCAATGTCTTTCTCTACTGGACCTCCAGGTGACTTCTTTGGAATAGGTAAACATTAGGCACAGACCCTCTCAGGTTTGGGATTACCACATTACACCGCTTCTCTTTCCAGCGCATCCGGTCTGAAGCTCCTGGCTTTACAAAGGGGCACTTGCACCCTTCTCACACATGGACCAAAGAACTTCACACTCTTCTCCTGGTTACTAAGAAAGCACAGAACTGTTCTGTGGTGTTCTCAATGGGTTTTAAGGAAGTTACTTCTCCTGATAATTCTGGGAATGAAAGACAGAGTGGTCAATACAGCAACTAAGATGCAGACTTTTCCTGCAGTCCTGGAGAGTTGGTACTAGCAGCAGAGCCACACAGAACCCCAGATGCCAGCTGAGCAGAACCTCTCTTGTCACATGACCAGCAGGAAGCCCAAGGTGATACATCTGGGCCGGTGGTGTTTCTCTTCACCCTGCTGCTTTTGCCTGACATCTGTCTTTATTCGGACATACAGAGAGCCAGGTGACATCAAGATGGAACAGGAAGGGAAGCCAGCAATGTCTAGAGAGCCCAGCATTTTGTGTAGAACTGTAGTCTCATGACAAAAAGTGGAAAGAAAATAACCTAGCCCTTCGAAGCATGAATTGTTGCAGAATAAAAAGAGTGGGAAGGCATAGAGTGGTAGCAGGCATCTCATGGAGCCCTGAGGAAGAAAAGAGGCCTCGAGAAAGCAGATGTAATTGCCCGCAATGTCTGAAGTCAGTGAGAGAGCTTTTAAGGGAACATGAAATTACGTGAACCTAATGCATATTGCTTTCAATTAATATGCTCGTTTCTGCAATGCTATACTGGCTTCTGAATGTTTCCAGCTGAGTATATTTATTTCCACAGACTCAGGAAGGCATCTGGTCTACCCTTCTTAGTTTTAAAGATAACAAAACCGACCCCAGAGGAGTGAGGTAACTTGCAGAGGCTACAGTAGGCAGTTAGTGGCAGATATGCAGGAACTGCCTCTTCCTAGGCTGGGAATGTGCCGGATAATAGGAAGAGAGGATAGAAAGGGGAGAAGGGAAGAGAAGGGGAGATGCCATTTCCAGGATTTTTCTACTGTACCTACCTGCTGCTTCCCTATTCAGACAACCTGCCTAGGGTTTGATGGAAGATAACAGCACTTCCTACAGGAAAAACGTTTTCCCTTGGTTGTGTGTAAGTTACACAAAGTTACATAAGCTACTTAACTAGTCTCTGTAGTTTAAGTTATATCTCATTGAGATGGTCTAAACCTGGAACAGCACATTGTAGACCTGGCTTGGCCACCATATCACCTTTAAGCTGTTGGCACGTTTATGTCTCAGGCCACAAGATATTTTGTCCGGAAGCATAGTAAATTCTGAGTTTTGGTTTTCTTTACTCAAAAATTCAATGGCCAGACTCAGAGATTTTGGAACTTGAATCTTCACTCATCCTCAACGTACTTCACTCATTCTCAAAGTACTCTCCATTTGATGCAATACATCTATTGAGATGCTTTTTCTACTGCTCAAAACAGTCCATTTGGATGCCTTTTAGTGCTTCTGCTGTTTTTGTTTGAACCCTTCCACATTGGAAAAATGTTTCTCTTTGAGGACTTTTTTCATCTGGGGAAACAAAAAGTTGCTCGAGGCGAGACTGTGTGAATAGGGAGGGTGGGGCACGGGGGTCATGCTGTTTTTGGTCTAAAACTGCTGAACACTCAGTGTATGGTATAGGCAGGTACACTTGTAAATCACCCACCATGAAATGGGCAAACACATTGAAAGAATCTCAAAAAAAAAAACAAAACCTCACTAAAGCTGAATGTAGCCTCTCACAACAATGCTAGCTGGTATACTGATGCTGATGGGTTTCTCGAACACTCACCTGGTGAGAGACACCTGAACTACAAGGGGCCCACCCTCCAAGAGACAATTCTGGGTGTTTGGGGGTACCCCTCATAAGTAGCCAAATAAGAAATCCTATAGATTGCATTATAAAATAGCTTGAATTTTTTTATCACTGTGTTTTTGTTGTCCTGCTTAAGGAAATATATAAAATTATAACCATACATTTTGTATGATATTGTATTCAGTAGAGAAAAATCTAAAATGGATCGCTTGAGTGTATAAATATTATACTCATAAGCATTCTCTAATTTATCTGTAGACAGTCATTAAAGCTTTGGCTTAGACAAAGGCCTTTAATGGAGAATAATCATATATTAAATTCCTTTTAAACAGACCAAAATAACAGTGGCAACTAAAAAAACTCATAAATATTTCAAATCCAAGTTTCAGTAGTATACTTTCTAGCAGAAACAAGTTAATACGCTGAAGCAATCCTTGAAGAAATTTGCTATATTAAAAAAAGAAAGCAGCTTCTACACTAAAGCATTTTGTTTCCTTATGGTAATCTGCCAAGTAACTAACATGTGCACAGGACTCAGTTTGTATAGAAGTGATTTTCAGTGTTTTCCACATATACCTTCATCTCGCATTATAGAAAAGTCTTTCCTTTTGAGACCCTTTTTGAAAGTAAAGCACGTTTGTTAGAATTGACAAACCTCCAGCCTGGGCAACATAGTGAGACCCTGTTTCCACCAAAAAAAGTTTTAAAAATTAGCCAGGCATGATGGCACATGTCTGTAGTCCCAGCTACTTGGGAAGCTGAGGCAGAAGTATCGTTGGAGCTCAAGAGGTTGCAGCTATGGTGAGCTGTGATCATACCACTGCACTCCAAAACAAAACAAAAAGAATTACAAACCCAAGCTTGGATTCCAGCTCAATCACTGACTAGGGTATACCCTGAGGCCAACTACCATTACTGCTTCTCTAAACTTGTTGCTTTATGTTTAAATTGAGGATTTTACCTTCCTTATCAGGTTATGGTCAATATTATGTATGTAAATTTATCAGTGCAGTCTCTGGCATGTGGGAGGTACTATACCCAGTAAATGGTAGCTATGATGATTTTTTTTTTTTTTTTGCAAACCCTCATTGGTACTTGTACACATATGATAGAGAATGCTTCTTCCTTCTAGGAAACAGCACCAGGCATGACCTGACCCCAGTTACAGCCGTCAGCGTCCACTTGCTCAGCAGTAATGGAACGCCAGTGCTGGTGGATGGTCCCATCTATGTCACCGTGCCCCTGGCCACCCAGAGCAGCCTGAGGCACAATGCCTATGTCGCAGCATGGCGGTTTGACCAGAAGCTGGGTAAGCAAGAGTCCCGTGCTGCCGATCGGCTACCAGTTGACTTTGTGACTGTGTGATTTTTCTTCTAAGAAGCCTGTGGAGGTCTCTTTTCCTTGAAGTCGGTGAACACTTCTGCTCACAGTACATTATGTGGTTTCTAGTGGGCAAAGCTTCCTGCGGCATGCCATTTGGGCCCTTTCCTGGAAGTTCTATGGATAGATCATAATTCAGATTCTTTAGTCCCCTATATTAAAGGGGAAAAAAGTTGCTGTTTTGCATTGCTATAAAAGAGTACCTGAGGCTGGATAATTTATAAAGAAGTCTATTTCACTCACGGCTCTGCAGGCCATACAAGAAGCATGGCACCAGCATCTGCTTCGGCTGAGGCCTCTGGAAGCTTTTACACTTAGTGGAAGGCGGCAGGCGAGTAGGTGTGTCACATGGCAGGAGAGAGGAGGAGGTTCCAAGCTCTTTTGAACAATGAGGTCCCTTTTGAACTAATAGAGCCAGAATTGACTCATTACCTAGGGAAGGGGACCGAGCCATTCATGAGGGACCTGCTCCCATCCCCCACACACCTCCCATTAGGCCCCGCCTCCAACACTGGGGATGAGATGCCCAGGTGAGATTTGGAGGGGACCATTATCCAACTAATATCCCTATTCTAACCTCTGGTCATAGATATCTTGGTAGCGAAATCTTGACGCAAGCTAAATCTTGATGATTATTTCTTTAGGATGAAATTTTAGAAGAAGCAGAATTCCTGGGTTATAAAATTTTAAAGTTTTGAAAACATATTTCCCTTAAGATCATTTTTATCAATTTTCACTCATGATACCAGTCTGGGAGCACATGCTCGTGCTGAGGGTTTTGATAGCATGGGGGTTCCTGTTCCCCAAGATTGAAACTATTCGTTTTCAAGTAATGCAATTCAGAATTTAAAACTGCTAGGCCATATATAAAGGTAATTGGGAGGTTTTGTTTTTGTTTTTGTTTTGAGTTGGGGTCTTGCTTTGTTACCCACGCTGGAGTGCGGTGCCACAATCCTGGCTCAACACAGCTTCCATCTCCTGGGCTCAGGCAATCCTCCTGCCTCAGCCTCCTGAGTAGCTGGGACTATAATTATGCACCACCACACTCGGCTAACTTGATTTTTTTGTAGAGGCGAGGCCTTACTATGTTGCCCAGGCTGATTTCGATCTCCAGGCTCAAGCAATCCTCCTGCCTCAGTCTTCCAGAGTGCTGGAATTATAGGTGTGAGCCACCACGGCTGGCCAATTGGGAGATTTTTGACATCAAGCATATTTTCATAGATACTTAATTCCTTGAGTCAGTCAAAACTTAGTTCTGGGAATTATATTTGAAAATAAACGTTTCTTGGGTTTTTCAGGGGGATGGTTTGGTTTGGCTTGCTTTCCAAATAATGGAGACTCTGGCAATTAATTGTGAGGGATGCACTGATTTTACCAGATATATTAAACTTGACATTGTTAAGTAGATTGTGATGCTGGATTAACATATCCTGCACTGAGACAGGTACTTTAGTGCTGGTGTGTATACTCTACAGCTTAATAATTCTGGCATCATGGTCACAGTCAGAACATGAGGAGCCCAGGCCCTCCACTAGAGAGCAGTCTGAGGGGTGTGTGACTGGGATTCTCAGAAGAACACGGGGATTCTGAAGGGAGGAAGGAAGTGGATACAGAGAAAGGGAGAGAAAGTGAGCAGGAAAATGGAAAGAGTTGGCATTTGTTTCCTGAAACCTGGGTTCTGCTCTTTAGAAGATGTAAGTCCCGCCTTGGGCAAGCTCCATAGGCCTGCACTGTCATTTGTAAGAGACATGCACTTGTGCAGATTCTCACTCCCTTGTATGTTCTGCCTCTCCTTGAACCCCCTTAGGGGCCCCAGACACACCTGGGCCAATGTCCTACAGAAGCAGCAGACGGTACTTTCTAGGTAAGATGAAAATTTCTGTCAGTAGACTTTGAGTAGAGCAGGTCATCGGCCATAGTGTGGGTGGGCCTCAACTAATCAGGTGAAAGCCTTAAGGAAAAACACTGAAGTCCCCCTCAGGAAGAAGAAATTCTGCCAGCAGACTGCCTTTGGACTTGAACTGGAATATCAGCTCTTCTCTGGATCTCTGCCCTGCCAACCTTCCTTGCAAATTTGAACTTCCCAGATTCCACAATTGTGTGAGCGAATTCCAGCCCACTGTGCCCCCAGAGTCCCTGCCCCTAACCACACTCACTGCTGCCTCTGTGGGGCATTGATCCGAGTGTGTCTGCAGCCCACCCCACCCACAGCCACGCCTGGCCCCTTGCACAGTCGTGTCGTTGTCAACATTTCTCAGACCTCTGCTCCCCTTTCCTTCTCCACGTTCCCTCTGCCTCGGCTGGGAAGCTTGCTTCTTTTTCCGCCATTTCCAGCGGCTGTGACTGTCTTCCATCTCTCCTCCCCTCCCATGGGTCTTCAGTGCTGCCACTTGGGTTTTCTCTTGCAACCACAGATGACTTTCTCTCGTGAAATGGCAGAGGGCGACTCGTTGAGAGGAAGCCCAGGCGCCACAGCAGCTGGATGTCTTCAGAGCCTGCCCTGCCTGTCTCATGCCTCCTTTCCAGCCACTGTCTTGTGTTCACCCTTGTCTTAGTCTATTTGTGTTGCTGTAAAGAGTGCCTGCGGCTGGGTCATTTATAAAGAAAAGAGGTTGATCTGGCTCACGGTTCTGCAGGCCGTACAAGAAGCAAGGCACCAGCATGCGCTTCTGCTGAGGGCTTGGGAAGCTTCCACTCATGGCGGAAGGTGAAGGGGAACAGGAGTCTTGTGATAAGAGAAAGCGAGAGGGAAGGGAGGTGCCTGGCTCTTTTCTAACAATCAGTTCTCTTGGAAACTAACACTCATCTGAGGACGTCACGAAGCTGTTCCTAAGGGTTCTGCCTCCATGACCCAAACTCCCACATTGGGGATCAAATTTCAACATGAGCTTTAGAGAGGACAGGTATTCAAATGATATCAGCCATCCATTTCCACCAAATGATCTCCCCTTCTCTGGACTCAGTGGGGTCTCTCTCATAGCTTGTGGCTTTGTGTGAGCAGAACCAATCCTTTCAAATCCCTTTCCTTGGCTCATCCCAGTGAATGTGTTTCAGTGGTCCCAGAAGCACCCAAGGACTTGGCGGCTGTACGGCTGCTATCCCTGGTGTATTCCCTCACTGATCACTGAGTATTGTTTATCTTCGAATCCTTGAGCTCAAGGACAATTCCTGGCATAAGGCTGGGTGCCTACCAAAAGTGTCTTGAGTTGTCAAATCAGATGAGGATTATTTTAGTGTTTTTAAAAGTTAGAAGTTGACTGGATGTGGTGGCTCAAGCCTGTAATCCCAGCACTTTGGGAGGCTGAGGTGAGGGGATTGCCTG
>NW_007249765.1:0-9556 GCF_000164805.1 Carlito syrichta
GGGGGGAGAGAGAGAGAGAGAGAGAGAGAGAGAGAGAGAGAGAGAGAGAGACTGACTATAACTCAATTACTCATCTGGAGCCCTAGATACAACTTTGCATGAAACCCATTGTAGCTGAGTTTTATAATTGAGTGAAAGGTCTCGATTTGTTTTCCTTAGACTGTTTAAATTGGGTGTTTGTCCCTTGCAACACAGAAAGACCTGACCAGAAAATCTTTCTCTGCATGTTTTTGTGAATTTAATGCAATTATTATGCATTGAACCATTCAATCAGCAACTACCATCCAATATTTTTAGTCTTCTATCTTACATTTTTCTGTATTTTCCTTTTTCAAAAACTGTTTTCATGTTCAGAGTTAAATGTCCTCAATAATACATAAAGGAATTATGCAGATACTATAAAAGCCAAGGCACAATGTTATAACCTAAACACATTTTCTTCACGTACAGAACAACATAAACAACCTTACTAAAATAATTGGTCCATTGCTAAAGTAATACTTCCCCCAGGGAAAAAAAAGAAAAATATTCTTACGAATTTAGGGTTGTGTGTGGACAGAATGTTTAGGCTATATTTGTAATACATTCTTAATTTTTCACTTCATATAAAAGAAGTTAAAGAATAGCAATTGAAAATTATTACAACTGAGTTGTACAGATTATAAAAATTACAAAAACATTATAAGAACAATTCAATTGATTTTTAAAGATTTCGTGAGTGAGACTGGAGTCAAAGGAAATGCCATGAACAGAGGAGAAATTTAGCACAAAATTCTTGAAGGCCTTTTATAAATTCTATGACAACACAAGAATAGGATCATCAGCAATTAGAAATGTTGATTGAATTGTAGAGGCAGCAATAACATAAAAGGGGATTTAGATTCTTGTCAAAAGAGAAAAGATTTGTTCTTTACATGATTTATCACATCATCAGAGATAGTTGATTAAAATAAGAATTTGCCTTAAAGCAATTCTGAAGAGCTAATGTAGTGTATCTGTAGCTATGTGAAATTTTAAAGAAAGAAAATCTTGTCCTGATTTTATATAAAAACTAAATATTTTCTTGAGTAATTGGCACAATTTAGTAGATGACTACAATGTGATGACACTCTATAATGGCTAGTAGTTTTGTAACTCCATTGAAGTATAATTAATTTGAAAATTTCTTTACAATTCATATATGTAACTAAATTTGAAACCATTATTTCAACTTAAATATTTTTTATATATCCAGCAGTCTAAAGATAATTGGCAATAACATTATTAAAGAATTACAGAATTTTATAAAAATTACCCTAGAAATTATGTGGTCCACTTTCTTACTTCTACAGGCAAGGACCCTGAAACCTACCGAAGTGTAAAGATGTTCCATTGGTTCCAAAGAATTAGTTTAAAAAACTGAAAAGAAATATGGATGTTTTGTTTTCTAGACTAAAGTGAACATTGTTTCATCCACCCATCTTCTATCATGAGTAGAATTGACTCATATCAAAAGAAATGTTCAAATTCTGAGTCCAGTTCCTATAAATAAAACTTTTTTTGCAACTGAGTCTTTGCAGATGTGATAAAGTTAAGATGAGGTCATACTGCATTACTACATTCCTAATCCAATGACTGGTATCCTTAGAAGAAGAAGTTTTTGGTATAGAGATATACACAGGGCACAGAAAAGTGAAGACATAGGCAGACACTTAGGAAGAAGGTCATGAGAAGAGGGAAAGAAAGGAATATGTCTACATGCCAAGAAACATTAAGGATTGCTGCAATCACTGGAATCTAGGGCAGAGGAAAGGAACAAATTCTCCCTCAGCTCCTCCACAAGTACCTGTCCAAAGTCATGAGACCATGACTTTTCAAAGAATCAGGGTTTATCCCCCACCCCTGTGAGTCTAGAGTGCAAATCATTGGTTCATTAGACAGTCTAGATTTTTTAAATTTTACGTTGTTTGCCCTGCTATGTTTTGGATTTGCTCAGGATCTGGCACTTCTCCCTCTTCTCTGTTTCTTCCTTTTGGAATGGAAATTCGCTTCTATGCCTGCCTCTCCATTGTATTTTGGAAGCACGAAACATGTTTGATATTACAAGTGCAAACATGGAGAGCCATTTGTCTCAGGTTGAATCCCACTATGAGTCTGTGAAATATCTGATTTAGATGGGATTTTGGACTTCAACTATAAAATTAATGCAGGAACAAGTTATAACTTTTGGTGCTATTGGGATAAAATGTATGTAATTTACATGTGAAAAAGGTAACAATTTGGTGGAACCAGGAGCATGCTTCTCTGGTCTGAGTGTTTGTGTACTCTCAAAATTCATTACATTAAAATTAATCCCCGATGACATAGTATTAAGAGGTTGGACCTTTCAGCGCCTTCATAAATGGCATTAATGCCTTTATAAAAGAGGACCAAGGGAGGAAATCTCCCTTCACACACACATACACACACACACACACACACACACACACACACACAATTACAATTTTTTAATTTTACTTCCATGTATTCTTTTTTAATTATTTATTTTTAAATTTTTATTTCTTTTTAATAAGTAGGATTTATTGAGAGGACAGAATAACTGCCACTGTGGGAGGAGACCTGAAGGGGTTGCTCCCATGTATTCTTTTTAAGCATAAGAGGAGAAAAGTAATTTAGTATATATTCACCAATTCTCTTCTGGTATAATTTTTTAGAGCCTAAAGAACTTCCTGGTTCTTCCTTCCACTAGATATTACCTGCTTAGATACATGAATAAATACCAAGACTTTCAAAAAATGCTTGAGCCCTCAGAGTACTAAACCCTCTAAATCCTTTTGCAGCTTGGAGGTGCAACAAGAAACCAGCACAGATTTTTTTTTTCATCTTCACAATTTCACAGATACAAAGCTTATGCATGTCCTAGGTCTCAGCAACCTCATTGTATAATTTTTTTTGCCTTATTAAGTTGAGAACTTTCATTTTTTTCACTTAAAGGAAGCACTTCATGGTTCTTCTTTGGCATGTCCAAATTGCCAGCATCACTCTTCTTGCAATGGGGCTAGAACAAAATCAAATGAGTGTTATTTGGATATAAGCACTGTGACACCATGGCAGTCTAACTGATAAAACAGATAGCTACTAAGCCACTATTGGGCAGCCAGCATGGGCAGTGTGGAGATACTGGGCAAAGGGTTGAATCAAGTCCCCAGCAAAAGAGTTTATCACATTACTCAGTACTATGAGCAACTTAAAACTGAAATTATTGAGTGCAAAACTGTGTATAAGGGAGACTAGTAAATATAAACCAATATATGACTTTTTAGGAAGAATCTTCCATTATGAAGAACAGACTCTCACCAGACAGAATCTGCTAGTACCTTGTTCTACTTCCCAGTCTCTGGAAATGTAAGGAATAAATAATTGTTGTTTGTACACCACCCAGTTTATAATATTTTTGCTATAGAGCCGTGAACACACTAAGTAGATTGGCATGGCACATAATTTCCCACACTTTAACCTATGTGTATTACATGCAAGTGTATTTTTTATCAGAATAGAATGACTCCTCTTACTAGGAATGAAGCTTTCAAGACTGGAAGTTACTCTGGATGTCAGGAAGTGAGTCATGAATGAATATGAAGGCCCAGGATATTATTGTAAGCTACTATAGACTTTATAAATGCTGTACACTGTGCAACACTAAATTTATGAAAAATGCTTTTCATTCTTCAGTAGCAAATAGACCTTAGCTAATTGCTAGCTTGTAATTTTTTTTATTTTTATCTCTTTAACTCTTGGAATAGTACATCACTTAAACCACAAACACATTATACAACTGTACACAAATATTTTCTTTCTTTATATCTCTATTCTATAAGCTTTTACCCTATTTTAAGTAATTTTTAAAACTTTTAACCTTTTTGATAAAAATTAAGACACAAAAACACACATTCACCTAGGGCTGCACAGGGACAGGATTACCAATATCACTATCTTATTTTTCTATATCTTGTCCCATTGAATGTTCTTTAGCAACAATTAACAGTCATGGAGCTGTCACCTTTTATGGTAACATTGCCTTTTTCTGGAATACTTCTTGAAGGGACTGCTAAGGTGATATTTTAAGTCTTTTTTCTTTAGATAAGTAAAAGAGACATATTTCAAAATGATTCCAAAAACAATAGGACAGTTAATACACAAATTAGTAACACATTCATTTATGATCACCCTCAAGTATGAAATAGTGTGTATAATTGTATGTCATATACATTTAAATAACTGCTAGTGCAGATTTGTTTATACTGACATCATTGAAAATACATGAGGAATATGTGTGCTACAACTTCACAACATCTACAGTGTCACTAAGGAATATCAACTATTCCACTCCATTTTAATCTTATAGGACCACTGCCATGTATACATTCTATTGTTAACTAAAACGTCACTACACAGCACGTCGGTGCTTTAAAAATGTGCCACTGTCTTCTTTCATCATGGTTTCTGGTAAGAAATCTGCAGTTATTCCAACTCTTATTTTTTTCTACATATGTTATGTTGAAAATGGCATGAATATTTCATCTCTACCTTGAATATTCAGCAGTTTATTAAAATATGTGTTGATACAGATTTGGGTTTATCCACTTTGAAGTCTGCATCTTGAATCTCTAAATTGACATCTTTGCCAAATATTTGAACTATTATGCACTCAAATTATTTTCTGCACCAAACTCTTCCTTTTTCAGGACTCTAACAGAATGCCTGTTAGGCTTTTCCTCTGGTTCCTAAAGTAGTGTTGACTTATTTCTAACATACTGCTGTTTTTTTAAGATTGGATATTTTTTATGACTCTTTCCTCAATTTAACTAACTTTCACTAGTATCCCAATTATGTAAAATCTAGTACGTTTTTTGAATACTGTATTTTTCTAGATCTAAAATTTCCAATTGTATCTTCCTCTCCATTTTAGTGCTGCAGCATGCATAATTAACATGGTGAGTGTGGACAACCTTGTCTTGTTCCCAGTCCCAGTGAAAGCATTTGGACTTTCACAATTTTTTTTTTTGAGTTGGAGTCTCACTCTGTCACCCAGACTGAAGTGCAGTGGCCACTCCCGGCCACCACAGCCTCGACCTTCTGAGCTCTGGCGATCCTTCTGCCTCAGCCTTCCAAGTAGCTGGAACTACAGGCATGCACTACCACGCCCTGCTCATTTTGATTTACTATAGAGATGAGGTCTCGCTAAGTTGCCCAGGCGGGTCTCAAACTTGTGGACTCAGGCAATCCACTCAACTCAGCCTTCCAAAGGTGCGGGATTACAGACTGAGCCACTGAGCCCAGCTGGACTTTCACAATTTAATATATTAATTGTTGATTTCACAGAGATTGTATACATAGACGTAGTTCTTTATTCCTATTCATTTTAGAGATTTTATGATGAATGATGCTGAACGTCATTCAATATTTTTTCTGCATTGATTGATGGTTAAATTTTTTCTTAGTCTGTTAATAAGGTTAATTGAATTGAATAATTTTTACAACATTGATCCAGACTTACTTATTAAAGTAAATTCCACTTAGTTTTAGTATATAATTTCTCTTATACATTTTTGAAGATAATGTGCTATATTTGTTGAAATTCTCATCTAAATTTATGAAATATATGATTCTGTATTTTTTTTCTTTTTTGGTGCAGTGAGGTCCTTTACATTTAAAGTAATTACTGGTATGGAGATGATTATATTTGCCACATTATTACACATTTTGGGGAAGAACATACCTTCTGTTGTTGTTGCTGCTGTTGCTGTTGCAGTGGCTGTAGTTGCTGTTCCTCTACTACCCATTTTTGTTGTCTTTATCCATTAATCATTTACTGTACATTTACATTGTATCCCCATCTTGTCTATTGTTATCTGTATTGTAGGATAAGGGGTCAATTTTATATGTATGCATGAGGATATCCAATTTCTCCAATACTACCTGTTAAGCAGACTCTCCATTCCTCACTTTATATTCTTAGTATCCTTATTGATTATTAGTTGACCATATATGCATAAATTAATTTCTGTCCCATTGGTATATATGCATGTCTTTATGCTCATGCCATACTTTATATTTACTATAGCTTTGTAATATACTTTGAAATCGGCAATATACTGTAGCTTTGTAATATACTTTGGATACAGCAAAAAGGGAACACTTCTACACTATGAGTGGGAGTGTAAATTAGTACTTACTGCCTCTGTGGAAAACAGTGTGGTGATTCCTAAAAGATCTGAAAATCAACTTTCCATATGACCCTGCAATTCCCCTACTGGGAATATACCCAGAGAAACTCAAATCACTCTATGAAAAATATACCTGCACACGTATGTTGATGGCAGCATTGTTTACAATAGCAAGAACATGAAACCAACTGTGCTGTCCATCAAAAGAGGACTGGACAAGAAAAATGTGGTACATATATACAGTGGCCATAAAATATTACATAGCCATAAAGAAAGACAAAATCATGAACTTCACAGCAACCTGAATAGACATAGAGTCTGTAATACTGAGTGATGTATCACAGAAACAAAGAACTGAGAATCACATGTTCTCACTTATAAGCGGACATTGAACAATTATAGGAATGCTATAAGAAAAAGATCAGTAGTAAACAGGAAACTGCCAGGGGAGGAGGGGAAGCAGGTGTGGCAGTAGTAGGAATCTGCCAGGGGAGGGAGGGGCACACCTCATCAACAAGGGCACCTGCATAATGAACACTTGTATACCTAACCCTGAATTGTACCCCGTATCTTTAGAATAAAAAAAACTCAAAAGTTATATTCCTTAATGCAAAAAAGTTCCATGTTTATTTCTAAGTACTCTCAGTTTATATTAATAAGTATTCAAGGATGTCAACAGTTGTCTCAAAAACACAAAAATACATTTTAAAAAATGTATGTTTTAAAACCCCACAAATTCCCATTTATCTTAATGGAGCTAACCTTTTCTCTTGATAGTCTCAACCACCTCCTCCTTTGTCCCTCATAATACTAAGCTAATGGGACCTGCATAATTAATTAACAAAATAAACATCATTGATATATTAGAAAATAACTAAAGTACATAAAGCTACTTGCTTTTTTATTGTAATTCTTCATTGTAAATCAATTTCATTTGGCCCATGTAAATGCTTGAATTATATTTGAAAAGTCTAAGTTACTATTATATAATGTTGATTTTATATAATACACACATATGTAATTGATTTTGGCTGCATGTGTTAACAGAACAGTATAATTAAGAAGCTGCCATTAACCCTTATTCGATAATAGCTATGCATGTTGTTAGCATAATGTGAAAAGTATATATAAACAAATTTTCAGTGGAAATTGATATTGAGTTTAGCATATTGAGTGGAGTGAAACCAGTATTTCAGACATATGAGAGATCTCTATTGGACCTTTGATAAATGGTCTGGAGTACATTTATTTGTTTGTTTATTTATTTATTTATTTATTTGGAGTTGGAATCTCACTCTATTGCCCAGACGGGAGTGCAGTGGCACACTCCCAACCACCGCATTCTTGACCTGCCGGGCTCAGGTGATCCTTCCACCTCAACCTTCCAAAGAGCTGGAATTACAGGTGCGCTACCACGCCCGGCAATTTTTTTTTATTTATTGTAGAGATGAGGTCTCGCCAAGTCACCCAGGTGGGTCTTGAACCTGCAGGCTCAGGAAATTCACTCATCTTGGCCTCCCAAAGCTCAGGATTACAGGCTGAGCCACCAAGCCCCCCGGAGTACTTTCAAAAGTTATCATTTGGGGTCATTCAATCTTTTCCTAAACTATTTCATTTTATTAATTCAACCCATAATATTGAGCTGCTGTAATCAGAGAAAGGAGTGCTATAGTATATTTAAATAGCGGATTAACTGTTATGTGTTAAAACTACCTCCAACCAAATAATATGCCTACAAAGGACATATGTACTAAACTTCTGTGATTGTCTTTAAAGCATTCATTGATGCATCAAGTGCAATGCGACCCCAAGTGAAGGGCCCCAACCCAGGGGATACCTGAAAGAGACCCAGTGGGACTTCAAGAGGCAGAAACCACAATATGGGATCTTGCTCAGCATTTCTCTCTTGCTCTTCCTTTCGCCTGACAGGCCCCAGTACTAACCTGTGTGACTCTGCATGGTTAGCCTAACCTCCTGTTTCTGGGGATTGGTCGCTGCCTCCTTTTTGTCACCAGGTGCCATCATATGCCCTGAGATCCATGTGACACTCAATACCCAATGATACTGAATATACTGATCCCTACCACACTCCAGGAGAGTTTTCTGAGAGCCACACATGTCCTTAGGATCTGTGTAATGACTGTTAGACATTGTTTGATTTTGTGAGCCTCGGCTTTCCTCACTGGAATGCACATTTGAAAATACACTCTTCTCCGGAGACTTCTGAGTTCACCATTCTGAACTGTACCTCAGAGTCAATATACAGTATTCATATGGAATACTTTGCTGTAATTGCATGACAAAATGTAAATGGTCACAGAATACATACATGAAAGCAAACATGATTAACAGAGATGCAAGAAGATACATGCCAAGTCCAGCTTCTCTGTTTGAGGTGGAAATCTGTGAGAATAGCTGGACTAAATAAAATTGAACAAAATACAGTAAAGCATCTTTTAAAATACTAAATCAGCAAGTACAGTTCCCTAACATTGGAGGATATAGTCTCCAATGAGGTCAGAGTGCTTGGAAAGAATGCTGGGAAGAAGCAAGGGTGGGTCACAGGGTTTCTCCCTCATCTGATCCTCATCTGATCCTCATTTCCTTCTGATATTGAAAAAGCCCAACTCAGTAAAATATGTGAAGAGGTTTGTTCTGAGTCAATATGAGTGACCATAGCCCAGGGGACAGCAATCTTAAGAGATCCTGAGAAAGTGTGCCTGAGGTAGTCAGCTCAGAGTTTGGTTTGATACATTTTAGGGAGACAGAAATTAAGGGCAAAGGCATAAATCAATACAAGGTATATTTTGGATTAACCCAGAAAGGTGGGGCATATTGATGCAAAGGCTTATAAGTTACATGTGGATTCAGTGATTTTCTGATTGGCAATTGGTTGAAAGAGTTGTGTGTTGTCTAATGATTAAAGTATTGAGTAGAAAGAAATGCTCAAACTAAAATAACAGTGTTGGGGAAGGCAAGGCCCTGGTTATGCAGATAATGTCTCATGGGTGGCAGCCCTCAGAGAGCATGTGATGCTATACCTGAGTCAGGCTGAAATGTGATATCTTCTTACCACAATAAAGTCTGTTTAGTCAGTCTTATGATCCCTATTTTAACGCCAGTCAGTGGAGCCTATACAGAATATTTTGCATAAAGTCTGGCTCAAACACATTCGCTCTCATCCATATAAATTCTTCCTCCACAGTTGAGTCAAAGAACAAAGACATGTGAGCAGAGGAAGGTTAACAAGAACAAAGTTTTGGTACACATCACATCTGGGGAAGAAAGGCCAAGGAGTTAAACCTTTAAGTGGAAGAGGAGCACCTGTGAACAGAAGTGACCTTCTCCCA
>NW_007249765.1:10513-11594 GCF_000164805.1 Carlito syrichta
GGGAAGACAGGGTCTCTGCTGTTGCCCATCAGTGTCCGAAATTTGGGCTAATGGATAGTTTTCCAGCCATAGGATGTTTAAAAGTTGTTGTGGGTTTGGAAAAATGTGTGTAGGTGGGCAGATGCAGACCAATGACTTTTCAAGGTGCCACTGCACTGCACATAAATTTGGATATGGGAAAATAGGAGTGCAGTCACTCTGAAGCTGGGGATGGATCTGAGGGTCACAGGTTGAGAAAGAGGAGGACTGTCAATGTAAATGGCCCTAGGGTGTGAAGTGGGCTGCAAGGTCAAGTGAGATGTGTTAGCTGAGATGCTAGGAATGACTTCTGTGGAACTGATAGGCTTGCTAGGGGTAGCAGGGGTCATGGTGGAATGGACTATTCCAGGGGTGAGGAAGGGAAAAGAAGAATTGGAACCTGGGATGACTGGGACTTCCTTCTGCAGGAGTGACACTTGAAGGAGAAGGGTCTGCGGCTAGGAATGGAGGGACAGATGGGAAAGAAGAGCCATCACCCAGGTGGGTCATGTCAGTGGTGCTTTAAGGAGCTGTGATTGGAAAGTGCAGGTGACTAGAAACAAGGAGTCTGCAGTCTTCACAGGGAAAAAAAGAGGAAAAAAAGAGAGAGAGAGAGATTGGGTGGCACCGCCATTTGTCATCATTTCTGTTTTACCCTCCAAAGCCTCCATCTTATCCTCCAAGATTTTGCTGTTTCTTTTACACCCACTGCTCTTCCCCAAGAAACCCAGATCATTTTGAATAGCCATGCAGGGACATTGGATTGTGGGGATAGCTCACCTCTATCCCACAAGAGTTGCAGGGACGGTTGCCCAGCAGTAAGTAGTAGTGGAATTGACCTTGTCCTTAGCAGGGCCTGTGACTTGCAGCTCTGGGTAGGGAAGGGCTCATGGTGGAATATCTCATGGCTTGGTGCCCTGCATCTCCCTCTCCAGCATCAGCAACAACAGTCAGCCTGGAGAGCTGGACACACCAGTATTCCCTTGGTGTATTTATCCAAGTGCAAAGGAAGACTGGGGCTGAGTCCAGGAGCATGGCTGATGCACCTGTTCCAAGAGGCTGG
>NW_007249766.1:0-12961 GCF_000164805.1 Carlito syrichta
ACATGAACTTGGTAATCCTTAAATTACAGTTTGATCTTTATTTGTAGAGGGGCCGAGGGTTTTGCAGTTGCCAAATGTTTAGTAGGAAATATTAAAATGTAAAGTGTATCCATGGATTCCACGTCCCTAGGAAACATCTGGGCATCTGAATTTTTCTACACAGAGTTTTGGGATCCACATGGACAGGGAAATTCAGGGCATCTCCCTGAGAACGGAAAGGTAATCTGGGTATTGGAATTCTCAGTCGCCTAAATCTACAAAGTCTCTTGATAAAGTTTATTCAGCAATCTGGGCTTCTATGTCGCCACATTTTTAGTGTGTCTTTTGAAAAGGGACCAGGAATCTTGGGTTTCAATTCCTCAAGAAATTTATGGGAGTCTTTCTCTTGATATCCAAGGAACTGGAATTCTAGGTCACCAGGAAATATCTTGGCGTCTTGATGAGAATGAAGCAGGAATTTCAGTAATGGGAGTCCTCATATACAGTGCACTACACGACCTGTTGCTACAGAAGAATAAGGAATCTTGGTTACACGAGGCCTCAATCCCTAAAACCTACAGACTGTCTTGCTGAGAGATAACAACCATTCAGGTTTGGGTTTAGGAGTCTGGATAATGGGTGTCCTCATATACAAGAAACTGCACTGTGTATTGCAAACGGAGTATAAGGAATCTGGTTTACACGTGTCCTCCACCCCAATAAAACTTCAGGGTTCCTTGCTAAGGGCTAAACACGAATTTCGGTTTTGAAACATTAACTAGGGAAAGGAAATCCTCATATACAGGCAAATGCACTGACTATTCCTTCGAAAGTATTAGGAATGTGGGTGACATAATTTCTCAATCTACAAAAAATTATACGACGTCTTCATAAGATCTAAACAAGAATCAAGCTTTCGACGCAGGTGTCTGTGAACAGGAGAGCTCTTATACAAGTAAGTGCACGGCTGTTGCTAAAAATAAGGAATCTGGTTTATATGAGTCCTCAGTCCTCAAAATCTAGAGTGAATCTTGCTGACTTCTAAAGAAGAATCAGGCATTCGAGGCATGAATGTGGGTAATAGCAATCCTCAATTACAGGAAACTACATGGACTCTTGCTAATAAAAGAGAAGATATCTGATTTCCACGGTTCCTCTATCAAATAATCTACATGACTCCTTACTAAGGGCTAAACAAGAATCAGGCTTTCGAAACAGGAATCAAGAGAAAGAGAGTTCACACATACAGGACACTACCTGGCCTCCAACAATGTACGAATAAAGAATCATTGTTGTACGCGTCCTCTATCAAAAAAATTCCCAGGTTGTCTGCTATGGAACCAACAAGAAACAGATCTTCGAGCTCCCCCATTGTTTCAGAGCAATTTATAATTTGGATATTATGAATCGGTCATTTCAGGACTCCAGCAATATTCTGGTCCTCTTAAAAGTTGTAAATGGTATTGGGCACTCCAAGTCAGTTAGGTTCCTCAGAACATCTAAGGCCAGATTCCAGGACAAAAAGAATCTTCTTGCCATATTTGGATATAACTCTGGTCTTAAGGTGAACCATGTAATACTTCCCTTTCTGTGTCTCTTTTTATTTTGAGAAGGGACAAGGGTTTTGCACTTGCCAAATGTTTACTAAGTACTTTTAATGGTAACCCGGAATCTTGGAATGCACGAACCTCGGAAACTTCTGGGCATCTGTCTTTTGATTTACTGAATTTGGAATCCAAATCGACAGGAAAAATCAGGGCATCTACTGAGAATTAAAAGGAAATCCGGTTCTAGGCTTTTTCATTTTCCGTAATTTACAGGGCCTCTTGATAAGGTTTCATCAGCAATCTGGGCTTCTGAGTCCCTACATTTTCAGAACTATTTGCTCCGTGGATACGCTAAATCTGTCATTACAGATCCTCAGGATCTTTCTGGTCCTCTTGTTAGTTGTAATCACGGATTTGGTTGTAGAAATCCTTTTGTTTCCTGGGAACATCTACGACCATAATCATATTCCCCAGAATCAAAAGGCATATTGGTACAAAATTCCTTGATTCATGTGACCTCAAAGTACAGAAAATTCTTGTGGGTGGGCAGGTAGGAATAAGGTTTTGGGTTTGGAATATTCCACGTTTTGTGAATGTCTTGTGAAAGGGAACCAGGAATCTTGGATTCCAGTTCCCAAAGAAAAATATGGACGTCTTTTTCTTAATATCGAGAAAACTGGAATTCTTTGTCACCAGGAACTGTCTTGGCATCCTGCAGAGTGAAGCAGGAAGCTGGGTAATGGAGGTCGTCTTATACAGGAAACTACATGTCATATTGCTAAGTAACTATAAGGAATTTTCCTTATATGAGTCTTCATTCCCAAAAACTACAGACCATCTGCCTAAGACGTAACCACAAATCAGGTTTTGGAAGTTTGAATCTGGGTAATGGAGTCCTCACATAAAGGAAACTTCACTGCCTATTGCTAAGTAAGAATAAGGAATCTGCGTTACTCGGGTCCTCAATCCCAAAAAAGCTTAAGTCATCTTGCTGTGGACTAAACACGAATTATGGTGTTTTCGAGCATGAGTCTGGGAAATGGAGTCCTTATTTACAGGCAACTACATGACCTTTTGCTAAGAAAGAATAAGGAATCTGGGTTGCACGAGTCCTCAATCCCAAAAATCTACAGAGCATCTTGGAAAGTTCTAAATAGAATCAGAGTTTCGAAGTAGGATGTATCTAATGAGAGTGGTGATATACAGTAAAATACAGAGCTCCTGAAAAGGAAGAAAAAGAATCATAGTTATAGCAGACCTCTGTTCTTACAGTCAACAGGTTGTCTGCTGTGGGCTAAACAAGAATCAGCGTTTAGAAACTGGAACATAGGTAATAGCAGTCCTCATATGCAGAATCTACATGATCTCTAGCTAAGGAGAACTAAGAAACCTCTTTTACACGGTTCCTCCATCACAATGTCTTCATGACATCTTGGTAATGGCAAAACAACAATCAGGGTTTCCAAACATGATTCTGGGGAAAGGGAATCCTCATATACAGGACATTACACGGCTCCTCGGTAAAGAATAATAAGGAATCTGTGATACACTATTCAACAATCCGAAAAATTCTCAGGGCGTCTTGATGCGGTCTAAACAAGAATCGAGGTTTCGATCTCGTCTCATGTTTCAGAGATATTTGACTTGTGGGTATTATGAATCAGTCATTTCAGGACTCCAGCAACATCTGGTGTTGTTTAGAGTTGTAATCGGGTATCTGGTAGTACAAATCCCTTAAGTTCCTCGGGAAAACTAAGCCCAGATTCCCGGAAAAAAAGTATCATACTACCCTATTTGGATGTAACTTTAGTCTAAAGATGTACTTGGTAATCCTTAAATTCCCATTTGTACTTTATTAGTAGAAGGGCCGAGGGCTTTGCAGTTGTCAAATATTTAGTACGAATTATTAAAATTTAACCAAGATCCTTGGATTCCACGTCCCTAGGAAAAATCTAGGCATCTTCATTTTTGCACACAGAGTTTTGGAGTCCACATGGACAGGGTAATTCAGGGCATATTGCTGAGAACGGAAAGGGAATCCGGTTATTGGAGTTCTCTATTGCCTAAATCTACAAAGTGTCTTGATAAGGTTTAATCAGCAATCTGGGATTCTATGTCGCCACATTTTTAGTGTGTCTTTTGAAAAGGGACCAGGAATCTTGGGTTCCAATTCCTCAAGAACTTTATGGGAGATTTTCTCTTGATTTCAAACCAACTGGAATTCTAGGTTACCAGGAAATATCTAGGAGTCTTGCTGAGAATGAAGCAGGAATTTCAATTAGGGGAATCCTCATATGCAGATCACTACACGACCTGTTGCTACGGAAGAATAAGGAATCTTGGTTAAATGAGGCCTCCATTCCATAAATATACTTACCGTCTTGCTAAGAGGTAACCACCATTCAGGTTTTGGTAGAGGAATCTGGATAATGGGAGTCCTCATATACAGGAAACTACACTGTCTATTACTAAAGTAGAATAAGGAATCTGGTTTACACGTGTCCTCCATCCCAATAAAACTTCAGTGTTTCTTGCTAAGGTCTAAACACGAATTTGGGTTTTTGAAGCATAAACTAGGGAAATGAAATGCTCATATACAGCAAATGCACTGACTTTTCTTAAAAAAGAATAAGGAATGTGGGTGACATGTTTTCTCAATCTCCAGAAAAATATATGGCGTCTTCCTAAGATGTAAACAAGAATAAAGCTTTTGACGAATTTATCTGTGAAAAGGAGTACTCATATACACGTAACTGCACGGCTGTTGCTAAAAGTAAGGAATCTGGGTTATATGAGTCCTCAGTCCTGAAAATCTACAGGGCATCTTGCTGACGGCTAAAGAAGAATCAGGGATTCGAGTCATGAATGTGGGTAAAAGCAATCCTCATATACAGGAAACTACATGACCTCTTGCTAATAAAAGAGATCAAATCTGTTTTCCATGGTTCCTCTATCAAAAAATCTACAAGACTTCTTACTAAGGGTTAAAGAAGTATCAGTGTTTAAAACCAGGAATCAAGAGAAAGAGAGTCCTCACCTACAGGACACTAAATGGCCTCCAACTATGTACAAATAGAGAATCATGGTTGTGCGCGCCCTCAATCCAAAAAATTCCCAGGTTGTCTGATATGGTACAAACAAGAAACAGATCTTCAGGCTGCCCAAATGTTTCAGAGCAATTTTGCATTGGGATATTATGAATCGGTCATTTCAGGATTCTAGCAACATTCTGGTCCTCTTAAAAGTTGTAAATGATATTGGGAACTCCAAGTCCGTTAGGATCCGCCGAACAACTAAGGCCAGAATCCAGGACAAAAGGAATCTTCTTTCCATATTGGATGTAACTCTGGGCTTAAGGTGAACCTTGTAATACTTCCCTTTCTGTGTCTCTTTTTATTTTGAGACAGGACAATGGTTTTGCTCTTGCTAAATGTTCACTACGTACTTTTAATGGTAACCAGGAATCATGGAATGCACGAACCTAGGAAACTTATGGGCATCTTTCTTTTGATATACTGAATTTGGAATCCAAATCGACAGGAAATATCCGGGCATCTTACTAAGAATAAAAAGGAAATCCGCTTCAAGGCGTTCTCATTTTCTGGAGTCTACAGGGCCTCTTGATAAAGTTTAATCAGCAATCTGGGCTTCCAGTTCCCTACATTTTAAGAGCTACTTGCTCCGTGGTTACGCTAAATCTGTCATTACAGATCCTCAGGATCTTTCTGGTCCTCTTGTTAGTTGTAATCAAAGATTGGACCCTAAAAATCCTTTTGTTTCCTGGGACCATCTACGACCATAATCACATTCCCCAGAATCAAAAGGTATATTGGTACAAAATTCCTCGATTCATGTGACCTCAAAGTACAGTAAATTCTTGTTGGTGGGCAGGTAGGAATTGGGGTTTTGGGTTTGGAATATTCCACATTTTCGGAAGGTATTGTGAAGGGGAACCAGGAATCTTGGATTCCAGTTCCCAAAGAAAAATATGGACGTCTTTTTCTTGATATTGAGAAAACTGGAATTCTTTGTCACCAGGAACTGTCTCGGCATCCTGCAGAGTGAATCAGGAAGCTGGGTAATGGAGGTCGTCTTATACAGGAAACTATACGTCATATTGCTAAGGAACTATAAGGAATTTTCCATATATGAGTCTTCAATCCCAAAAACTACAGGCCTTCTGCCTAAGACGTAACCACGAATAAGTTTTTTGAAGTTTGAATCTGGGTAATGGAGTCCACACATAAAGGAAACTTCACTGCCAATTGCTAAGTATGAATAAGGAATCTGCGTTACACGGGTCCTCAATCCCCAAAAAGCTTAAGGTCATCTTACTATGGACTAAACACGAATCATGGTGTTTTCGAGCATGAATCTGGAAAATGGAGTCCTTATTTACAAGCAACTACATGACCTTTTGCAAAGAAGGAATAAGGAATCTGGGTTACACGAGTCCTCAATCCCAAAAATCTACAGAGCATCTTGGAAAGTTCTAAATAGAATCAGAGTTTCGAAGTAGGATGTATCTAATGAGAGTCCTAATATACAGGAAAATACACAGCCCCTTGCCAGGATAGAAAAAGAATCAGGGTTATAACAGTCTTCTGTCCTTACAGTCAACAGGCTATCTGCTGTGGGCTAAACAACAATCACGGTTTAGAAACGGGTACATAGGTAATAGTAATCCTCATATGCAGAATTTACATGATCTCTAGCTAAGGAGAACTAAGAAACCTCATTTACACGGTTCCTCCTTCACAATGTCTACATGACAACTTGGTAATGGCAAAACAACAATTAGGGTTTCCAAACAGAATTCTGGGGAAAGGGAGTCCTCATATACAGGACATTACACGGCTCCTCGGTAAAGAAAAATAAGGAATCTGTGATACACTATTCCACAATCCGAAAAATTCTCAGGGCCTCGATGCGGTATAAACAAGAAGGAAGGCTTCGATCTCGTCTCATGTTTCAGAGATATTTGGCTTGTGGGTAGTATGAATAAGTCATTTCAGGACTCCAGCAACATCTGGTGTTGTTGAGAGTTGTAATTGGGTATCTGGTAGTAAAAATCCCTTAAGTTCTTCGGGACAATTAAGGCCAAATTTCCGGGAAAAGGATCATACTGCCGTATTTGGATGTAACCTTGCTCTTAAGATGAACTTGATAATCCTTTAAATTTCCGTTGGTACTTTATTTGTAGAGAGGCCGAGGGCTTTGCAGTTGCTAAATATTTAGTACGAATTATTAAAATGTAACCAAGATCCATGGATTCCACGTCTCTAGGAAACATCTGGGCATCTTCATTTTTGTACACAGAGTTTTGGAATCCACATGGACAGGCAAATTCAGGGCATCTTGCTGAGAACGGAAAGGGAATCTGGTTTTTGGAGTTCTCTATCGCCTAAATCTACAAAGTCTTTTGATAAGGTTTAATCAGCAATCTGGGCTTCTATGTCGCCACATTTTTAGTGTGTCTTCTGAAAAGGTACCAGGAATCTTGGGTTCCAATTCGTCAAGACCTTTATGGGTGTCTTTATCTTGATATCAAACCAACTGGAATTCTAGGTCACCAGGAAATATCTAGGCGTCTTGCTGGGAATACAGCAGGTATTTCAATTAGGGGAATCCACATATGCAGATCACTATACGACGTGTTGCTACAGAAGAATAAGGAATCTTGGTTAAATGAGGCCTCCATCCCAAAAACATACTGATCGTCTTGCTAAGATGAAACCACCATTCAGGTTTTGGGAGTAGGAATCTGGATAATGGGAGTCTTCATATACCAGAAACTACACTGTTTATTGCTAAAGTAGAATAAGGAATCTGGTTTACACGTGTGCTCCATCCCTATAAAACTTCAGGGTTTGTTGCTAAGGGCTAAACACGAATTTGGGTTTTTTAGCATAAACTAGGGAAATGAAATGCTTATATACAGGCAAATGCACTGACTTTTCCTAAGAAAGAATAGCAAATGTGGGTGAGATGTTTTCTCAATTTCCGTAAAAATATGCAGCGTCTTACTAAGATCTAAACAAGAATCAAGCTTTCGACGAATTTATCTGTGAACAGGAGTACTCATATACATGTAACTACACGGCTGTTGCTAAAAATAAGTAATCTGGGTTATACGAGTCCTCAGTCCTGAAAATCTACAGGGCATCTTGCTGACAGCTAAAGAAGAATCAGGTAATCGAGGCATGAATGTGGGTAAAAGCAATCCTCATATACCGGAAACTATAAGCCCTCTTGCTAATAAAAGAGTAGAAATCTGTTTTCCACGGTTCCTCTATCAAAAAAATCTAGAAGACTTCTTACTAAGGGCTAAACAAGTATCAGTGTTTTGAAACAGGAATCAAGAGAAAGAGAGTCCTCACCTACAATACCCTACATGGCCTCCAACTAAGTACGAATAAAGAATCATGGTTGTATGCGCCCTCAATCAAAAAAATTCTTAAGTTGTCTGTTATGGGACAAACAAGAAACAGATCTTCGAGGTCCCCAAATGTTTCAGAGAAATTTAGCATTCGTATATTAGGAATCGGTCATTTCAGGACTCTAGCAACATTCTGGTCCTCTTAAAAGTTGTAAATGAGCCGGGCTCGGTGGCTCAGCCTGTAATCCCACGCCTTTGTGAGGCTGAGATGAGTGGATTGCCTGAGCCCGCGGGATCGAGACCCGCCTGGGCAGCGAGACCTCATCTCTACAATAAATCAAAAAATCAGCCGGGCATGGTAGCGCATGCCTGTAATTCCGGCTACTTGGAAGGCTGAGGCGGAAGGATCGCCAGAGCCCAGCAGGTCGAGGCTGCGGTGGCCGGAAGCGGCCACTGCACTCCAGTCTGGGTGACAGAGTGAGACTTTCACTCAAAAAAAAAAAAAAAAAAGTTGTAAATGATATTGGGAAATCAAAGTCCGTTAGGATACTCAGGACAACTAAGGCCAGATTCCAGGACAAAAAGAATCTTCTTGTCATATTTGGAAGTAACTCTGGTCTTAAGGTGAACCCTGTAATATTTCCCTTTCCGTGTCTCTATTTATTTTGAGACAGGACAAGTGTTTTGCACTTGTCAAATGTTTACTACGTACATTTAATGGTAACCAGGAATCATGGAATGCACGAACCTAGGAAACTTCTGGGCATCTGTCTTTTGATATACTGAATTTGGAATCCAAATCGACAGGAAAAATCAGGGCATCTTACTAAGAATAAAAAGGAAATCCGATTCAAGGCGTTCTCATTTCCGGAATCTACAGGGCCTCTTGATAAGGTTTAATCAGCAATCTGGGCTTCCAATTCCCTACATTTTCAGAGCTACTTGCTCCGTGTATACGCTAAATCTGTCATTACAGATCCTCATGATCTTTCTGGTCCTCTTGTTAGTTGTAATCTAGGATTTTGCCCTGAAAATCCTTTTGTTTCTGGGACCATCTATGACCATAATCAGATTCCCCAGAATCAAAAGTTATATTGTTACAAAATTCCTCAATTCTTGTGACCTCAAAGTACAGAAAATTCTTGTGGCTGGGCAGGTAGGAATTGGGCTTTTGGGTTTGGGATATTCCACATTTTGGGAAAGTCTTGTGAAGGGGAACCAGGAATCTTGAATTCCAGTTCCCAAAGAAAAATATGGAGGTCTTTTTCTTGATATCGAGAAAACTGGAATTCTGGGTCACCAGGAACAGTCTCAGCATCCTGCAGAGTGAAGCAGAAAGCTGGGTAAAGGAGGACGTCATATACAGGAAACTACACGTCATATTGCTAAGGAAGTATAAGGAATCTTCCTTATATGAGTCCTCAATCCCAAAAACTACAGGTCGTCTTCGTAAGACGTAACCACGAATCAGGTTTTTTAAGTAGGATCAGGGTAATGGGAGTCCTCACAGAAAGGAAACTTCACTGCCTATTGCTAAGTAAGAATAAGGAATCTGCGTTACTCGGGTTCTCAATCCCAAAAAAGCTTAAGTTCATCTTCCATGGACCAAACACGAATCATGGTGTTTTCGAGCATGAATCTGGAAATGGAGTCCTTACTTACAGGCAACTACATGACCTTTTGCTAAGAAAGAATAAGGAATCTGGGTTACATGAGTCCTCAAACCGAAAAATTTACAGAGCATTTTTGAAAGTTCTAAATAGAATCAGAGTTTCGAAGCAGGATGTATCTAATGAGAGACCTAATATACAAGAAAATACACAGCCCCTTGCCACGGAAGAAAAAGAATCGGGGTTATAGCAGTCTATAGTCCTTAAAGTCAACAGGCTATCTGCTGTGGGCTAAACAAGAATCAGGGTTTAGAAACTGGAACATAGGAAATAGCAGTCCTCATATGCAGAATCTACATGATCTCTAGCTAAGGAGAACTAAGAGACCTCTTTTCCACTGTTCCTCGATCACAATATCTACATGACATCTTGGTAATGGCAAAACAACAATCAGGTTTTCCAAACAGGATTCTGGGGAAAGGGAGTCCAGATATACAGGACATTACATGGCTCCTCGGTAAAGAATAATAAGGAATCTGTGATACACTATTCCACAATCCGAAAAATTCTCAGGGCGTCTTGATGCGGTATAAACAAGAATCAAGGCTTCGATCTCGTCTCATGTTTCAGAGATATTTGACTTGTGGGTATTATGAATCAGTCATTTCAGGACTCCAGCAACATCTGGTGTTGTTGAGAGTTGTAATCGGGTGTCTGGTAATACAAATTCCTTAAGTTCCTCAGGACAATTAAGGCCAGATTCCCGGAAAAAGTATCATACTGCCGTATTTGTATGTAACTTTCATCATAAGATGAACTTGGTAATCCTTATATTTCCGTTTGTACTTTAGTTGTAGAGGGGCCGAGGGTTTTGCAGTTGCCAAATATTTAGTACGTATTATTAAAATGTAACCAGGATCTGTGGATCCCACGTCCCTAGGAAACATCTGGGCATCTACATTTTTGTACACAGAGTTTTGGAATCCACATGGACAGGGAAATTCAGGGCATCTTGCTGAGAACGGAAAGGGAATCTGGTTCTTGGAGTTCTCATTCGCCAAAATCTACAAAGTCTCTTGATAAGGTTTAATCAGCAATCTGGGCTTCTATGTCGTCACATTTTTAGTGTGTCTTTTGAAAAGGGACCAGGAATCTTGGGTTCCCATTACTCAAGAACTTTATGGGAATCTTTCTTTTGTTATCCAAGCAACTGGAATTCTAGGTCACCAGGAAATATCTAGGCGTCTTGCTGAGAATGAAGCAGGAATTTCAATAACGGGAATCCTCATACACAGATCACTACATGATCTGTTTCTAAGGAAGGATATGGAATCGTGTTTCCACGAGGCCTCCATTCCAAAAACATACAGACCGTCTTGCTAAGAGATAACCACCCTTCAGGTTTTGGGAGTAGGAATCTGGATAATTGGAGTCCTCATATACAGGAAACAACACTGTCTATTGCTAAAGGAAAATAAGGAATCTGGTTAACACGTGTCCTCCATTCCAATAAAATTTCAGGGTTTGTTGCTAAGGGCTAAACACGAATTTGGGTTTTTGAAACATAAACTAGGGAAATGAAATGCTCATATACAGGCAAATGCACTGACTTTTCCTAAGAAAGAATAAGGAATGTGGGTGACATGGTTTTTCTATCTCCAAAAAAATATATGGCGCCTTCCTAAGATCTAAACGAGAATGAAGCTTTCGACGAATGTATCTGTGAACTGGGCATTCATATACAGGTAACTGCCCTGCTGTTATTAAAAATAAGGAATCTGGGTTATACGAGTTCTCAGTCCTGAAACTCAACTCTGCATCTTGTTGAGGGCTAAAGAAGAATCAGGGATTCGAGGCATGAATGTGGGTAATAGAAATCCTCATATACAAGAAACTACATGGCCTCTTGCAAATAAAAGAGAAGAAATCTGTTTTACACGGTTCCTGTATCAAAAAATCTACATGAATTCCTATTAAGGGCTAAACAAGTATACAGGTTTCGAAAAAGGAATCAAAGGAAAGAGAGTCCTCACATACCAGACAATACATGGCCTCCAACTAAGTACGAATAAAGAATCATGGTTGCACGCGCCCTCAGTCCAAAAAATTCCCAGGTTGTCTGCTATGGGACAAACAAGAAACAGATCTTCGAGCTCCCCAAATGTTTCAGAGCAATTTAGCATTCGGATATTATGAATCGGTAATTTCAGGACTCCAGCAACATTCTGGTCCTCTTAAAAGTTGTAAAGGGTATTGGTAACCCCAAGTACTTTAGGTTCCTCAGAACAACTAAGGCCAGATTCCAGGACAAAAATGATCTTCTTGCCATATTTGGATATAACTCTGGTCTTAAGGTGAACCCTGTAATCCTTCCCATTCCGTGTCTATTTTTATTTTGAGAAGGGACAAGGTTTTTGCACTGGCCAAATGTTTACTACATACTTTTAATGATAACCAGGAATCATGGAATCCACGAATCTAGGAAACTTCTGTGCTTCTGTCTTTTGATATACTGAATTTGGAATCCAAATCGACAGTAAAAATCAGGGCATCTTACTGAGAATTAAAAGGAAATCCCGTTCTAGGAATTCTCATTTTCCGGAATCTACGGGGACTCTTGATAAGGTTTAATCAGCAATCTGGGCTTCTGGGTCCCTACATTTTCAGAGCGATTGCTCAGTGGATACCCTAAATCTGTCATTACAGATCCTCAGGATCTTTCTGGTCCTCTTGTTATTTGAAATCGAGGATTTGACCCTAGAAATCCTTTTGTTTCCTGGGAACATCTACGACTATAATCATATTCCCCACAATCAAAAGTTATATTGGTACAAAATTCCTCGATTCAGATTATCTCAAAGTACAGAAAATTTTTGTGGGTGGGCAGGTAGGAATTGGGGTTTTGGGTTTGGAATATTCCACATTTTGGGGAGGTCTTGTGAAGGGGAACCAGGAATATTAGATTCCAGTTCCCAATTTACTTTATTGACGTCTTTCTCTTGATATTCACGAAACTGGAATTCTCGGTCACCAGGAAATGTCTCAGCATCCTGCAGAGTGAAGCAGGAAGCTGGGTAATGGGGGTCATCATATACAGGAAACTACACGTCATATTGGTAAGGAAGTATAAGGACTCTTTCTTATATGAGTCCTCAGTCCCAAATCTACAGGCCGTCTTCCTAAGTAGTAACCACGAATCAGATTTTTGAAGTAGGAATCTGGGCAATTGGAGTCATCACATACAGGAAACTTCACTGCCTATTGCTAAGTAAGAATAAGGAATCAGTGTTACTCGGGTTCTCAATCTCAAAAAAGCATAAGGTCATCTTTCTATCGGCTAAACACGAATCATGGTGTATTCGAGCATGAATCTGGAAAATGGAGTCCTTATTTACAGGCAACTACATGACCTTTTGCTCAGAAAGAATAAGGAATCTGGGTTACAG
>NW_007249767.1:0-724 GCF_000164805.1 Carlito syrichta
CTGGTTCAACATTCGTAAAACCATAAATGTAATTAAATACATCAACAGATGTCAAAACAAAAACCACATGATTATATCATTAGATGCAGAAAAAGCTTTTGATAAAATCCAGCACCGCTTCTTGATAAAAACCCTTGAACATCTAGGCATACAGGGAACATACCTCAAAATAGTAAAAGCCATCTATGAGAAACCCACTGCCAGCATACTCCTAAATGGACAAATATTGGAACCATTTCCCCTGAAAACTGAACAAGACAAGGATGCCCACTCTTACCCCTCCTGTTCAACATAGTATTGGAAGTCCTGGCTCAAGCAATCAGTGAAGAGGAGGCAATCAGGGGTATCCAAATAGGAAAAGAGGAAGTCAAGTTATCTCTCTTCGCAGATGATATGATTGTGTACCTTGAAAACCGAAGAGAATCTGTCAAAAACCTCCTTACACTGATAAAGGCCTTTGGCAAAGTCTCAGGTTACAAAATAAATGTACAAAAGACAATCACATTTCTCTACACCAATAATAAACAAACAGAAACCCAAATAAAAACCACAATTCCATTCACAATAGCCACAAAAAAAGAAATACCTTGGCATCTTCCTAACCAGAGATGTGAAAGACCTTTACAATGAAAACTACAAAACTCTGCTCAAAGAAATCAAAGATGACACAAACAAGTGGAAAAATATCCCATGCTCATGGATTGGAAGAATCAACATTGTGAAG
>NW_007249767.1:763-4997 GCF_000164805.1 Carlito syrichta
ATATAGATCAATGGAATAGAATTGAGATTCCAGAAGCAAAACCTCAATTTCTCAACCAACTCATCTTCAACATGGCCTCAACCACCTACCACCGGGGAGAGGAGAACCTATTCAGTAAATGGTGCTGGGAAAGCTGGCTGACCACATGCAGAAGATTGAAACAGGACGCCTATCTATCCCCATGCACAAAGGTTAACTCCCAATGGATCAGAGACCTAAATGTAAAACCACAAACCATAGAACCTTAGAAAATGAAGGAAATACCCTCATGAAAATTGGAACTGGCATCCAATCCCTGAACAAAACCCGAAACCCATAGGACATAACAGAGAAGATAGACAAGTGGGACCTTATTAAACTGACAAGCTTCTGCAAGGCCAAAGAAACCATCAAGAGAGCAGGGAGACAGCCTACAGACTGGGAAAAAGTATTTGCCAACACCAGGCCTGACAAAGGTCTAACATCCTGGATCTACAAGGAACTAAAACATGCTGAAAAGAAAAAAAACAAACAACCCCATTATAAAATGGGCAAAAGATATGAACAGACACGTCACAAAAGAGAACATCTGAGAAGCCAACAAACACATGAAAAAATGTTCAACCTCCCTAATCATCAGGGAGATGCAAATCAAAACCACACTGAGATACCACCTAACTCTAGTCAGAATGGCCATTATCAACAACTCAAAAAATAACAGCTGCTGGAGAGGGTGTGGCAAAAAGGGAACACTTCTATACTGTTGGTGGGAGTGTAAACTAGTGCAGCCTCTGTGGAAAGCAGTGTGGCAATTTCTAAAAGCGCTAAATATCAACCTCCCATATGACCCTGCTATCCCTCTACTGGGAATATACCCCAAAGAGCTCAAATCACTCTATAAAAAAGATACCTGCACACATATGTTTATCGCAGCATTGTTCACAATAGCAAGAAACTGGAAACAACCATGCTGCCCATCAAAAGAGGACTGGATTTTAAAAATGTGGTACATATACACGATGGAATACTACACAGCCATAAAAAAGAACAAAATCATGAATTTCGCAGCAACCTGGATGGAACTAGAGTCTATAACACTGAGTGACCTCTCACAGAAACAAAGATCCGAGTATCACCTGTTCTCACTCATATAATAAACCTTGAACATCCAATGTAATACTATAAGAAAATGACTGACGGTACTGGGGAACTATGGGGGAGGGGAGGGAGATGGGATTAACAGTGGCAAATATCTGTCTGGGGATGGGGAAACACCTCGTATCAACAGGGTGCCTGAATGAAACGCAATTGTACACCTAACCCTTAACCGTACCCCACAAAGCCATAATAAAAAATACTGATTATAAAAAAGATTGTTATGTTTCCTGCCAGCTGTAAGGTTCCTTGTAGCTTTAAATTCTCATCAGCATTGGTTTTTTGTATTCTGTCGCTGGTGAAAAGGCAGGAGCGTTTGCCTGCCCTGCTGTTGAGGGTGTGGCCCAGGCGCTGCCCCCCGTTCTACGATCTGTCTTTTGGGAGTCAGCCTGTTCGTTGCTCTTCAATGTACTGCCGTGTTAGGGTGTTTCTACAAGACAGAACTTTGTCGCTGTCAGTGGCCTCAAGTCACCATGTTTTTTGTGACTGTAGAGATTCATTTTCACTCAGAGTCAGCCATTTCCTTTTTCATTCTAATCACACTTGTGAATAGCCTTTCAACCGGGAAGAAGCTGTGTACTTATGAGGAAAAGGAAATTATTGTCACTTTTCTTCTAGAAAGCAGGGGTCTGCGGGCCTAGGAGGCATGGGGAAAAGATGGGATTAGTGTCTCTATTCAGGACAGATGATACTGGAATGATCACTTGCAAGAATGGGGCAATTTTCCCCCTGGTTTAGCAATGCCAACCATGACAGTTTTCATAGCCTCTGATCTCAGGCCTTCTGGGTTATGACCCTTAGATATTCCTGTTCTACTCTGGGAGACTTATGTCATTGTCTATGCTCAGGAAGTGACTGGAGAGGGATCTTCTTACTGTGACAGACCCTTCTCTGAATTTATTTGTAGGTAATCCAAATGATGCGGATCATAAGCAACACTGGAATCCATCATTTCTTGGTAAATATGAGTGATGGTCAACCCTTAGAAAGGTAAGGACACCTAGAGACTCCACATTTAGGGAAAACAAGAGCTTGATATCTGTATTTTAGCTTTTAAGTCGCCCTAAATTTTCTGTGTTTACAATGTTTCCTCTTTTCATTGTGGGCCTTTTATAGGTTTTCAGTTCTTCTCCCCTCTTATATTCAGTTACATACAAATGCTTAGTGAGGTGAACTCACATGACTGAAGAATTTCTGTAAACATTGCTTCCTTTTTGTGGATCAACCAGTATAATCTGTATTTGCCTTTAGCCTGGGGTTCCTCAGCATATTTTCAGGATTTTGCTAACAGAAAAAGAAACTAGGGAAAGAATCACAGCATATCACATTATGGAGAATAAACAGCCAGAAATTAAAAGTTTTTGGAAATCATAAAATACCTGCAAAGCTATATTCATGTGGCCTTGCATACCAGTTTCAACACTTGACTTCTAATCACTGACTCTTTCAGTCATCTCTCAACACTGGATGTCTTGAGGGTCACAATAGAGTATCTTTTTTTCCTAATAATCTCTTAATAGAGAGCTAACTGATCACATCCTCTATTCCCACAAATCTTTCCTGTGTATCCAAATTATGTCATTCCAAGAAGAGGAATTTTTGTTGTTGTTTTAAGAGTTTGTACCATTTTTTTGTAACCACTCCATTAGCCTCCCACCTAATCTAGGTAAACTTGGTAACTCTTTTTTAAAGTTAATCTTTCTTTCTTCCAACATAACAGGGCCAATGGAAAACTGCCACCTTGAAAGTTCCTAAACTATCAGAAGTGTCATGGGATGAGTATTATTCTACTTCTCCATTTTTTTTTTATCTTTTGAATTCATACCAATTCTATAGAAGAACTCTGTCCTTATGGGAGCAACAAAAAGTCTTCTTGGCCCCTGGTGTGATCCGTGAGTACTCCATTGTGAATGTCCTAAATATCCAAATGATTTGCTAGGTAAACCCAATAATCTTTACACCCAAAGCCTAAACTGAACTGACAGATGTTATACTGTGGGATGGATTGTGATGTTTATTTGAGTCACTCTAGAGCTGAGTCTGAAACACAGACATTGGGTGGGTCAGTAAGCTTTGCTTTCTTTCTAGTCTTAGGTCATACCTGTGTCTCCCTGGTCCATTGTCAGTACAGTCACCCAAGGCAGGTATAAAAAATGAATAGCAACCTTGTGGAACATGCCCAAGTAGTATCTGTAAGACCTGTTAATTTGAAGAAATTTTGTTTCCCAGCTATTATGTTCCTTGTGTGTTTCTCTTCCCAAAAAGGTCCCATGAAGTTCTGTGCCTGTCTCAGCTAGTAGCCTCTTTTTCTACCTTTTTTTGAAGATATTATCTAAGCTTCACTGAATTTTGCCCTGTTTTCTGGATCTGCTATGTTGGCTTGTTTTAACTAAACTTTCCATTGCCTTGATGATCTATTTCTGGAAGTAAATCTGAGGTTTTTAATTTTTACTTCTACATGTGCAAATAGCCAATGTTTCTGTATAGCATTAAAGACTGCTTTTTATTTGAACATTTGTAGATTTCTTCCATTATTCTAGGTTCAGTGTCTAAAATCCTCTAAACTATGAGCCATTGGAGCATTTCAAACACCTAGGTATAGAAGAAACATACCTCAAAACAGTAAGCAATATCGACAATAAACCCACATCTAGCATATTGCTAAATGGACAGAAACAAAATATTTCCCCTGAAAACTGGAACAAGACAATGCTGCCCACTCTCACCCTTCTTGTTAAACATTGTGTTGGAAGTCCTAGCTAGAGCAATCTGGTGAGAAGAAAATTGGGTATCCAAAGAGGAAAAAAGTAAGTTAAGTTACCACACTTTGCTGATGATATGATCCTATGCCTCAAAAATCCAAGAGAAAACCTTCTTGCACTGATAGGACTTTGGCAAAGTCTCAGGTTACAAAATAAATGTGTAAAAGACAGTTGTATTCTTATACACTAACAAAAGGCAGGCAGAGAACCAAATAAAAAGCACAATCCCATTCACAATAGACACACACATACAAAATAGCTCAGCATCTTCCTAACCAGAGAAGTGAAAGATCTTTACAATGAGAACTACAAAACACTGCTCAAAGAAATCCAAGAAG
>NW_007249767.1:5335-7210 GCF_000164805.1 Carlito syrichta
TACATGACAAGAAAAGGAATCATGATGGTAAGATTTCAATCTTAGAGAGGAGTAAGTAAGGCAGTCATAAATATTCTAGCCATCCAACAAGAAACCAGAAAGTTAGGGAGTTTGCTCATGTTCAGAACAGTTGTCATCAGTAGGTCACACATTGAGACTTGAAGCCGAGATCTCCTAGTAAAAGGGAAAACATTCCTTTCCAACTTAGGACATCACTGACAACTTTGGGGAGGTGAGAAAGCAGCTGTCCTTGCTAGAATATGGGTCACTTTTGGTTCTGACAAATGCAGAATAAAAAAAAAGTTTGTGCTTTGTCTTTAAAAACTCAAACCATCCAATTTGATGCAAAGGCCATGTTTATGTTGTTCTTTATGACTGTGTAATACTCCATCATGCATATGTTAGTCCCATTAGCACCCATTAGGGTAGTGTTGTCAGTCACTGGGCAGTGCTGATGGGGGAAGGGAATGGGGGGCACATGACAATAAAAAGGGTACCTGGTTCACTATCAGGGGGAATGAGGGCCACCTAGAAGCCCAAACTTCATCTGTATCCAGCCTACATATGTGGTAAATCCTCAATTGTGATTCACAACCCTATGATATATGCACAATTTACAAAAATACTCAAACCAAGAACTTATTTGCTCTTACAAATATTAGAAATCATTGTTCTGTTCATATGATAATATAGTCATCAGAAAAATTTTATTTCAGGGGAAAACCTTAAACCATAGCATCTATGTGTCTTTTTTGATAGCTAAGAGTAAAATCCTCTCCGAAACACATTGTGGTTATAAAAAGGCAAAAGTCATAGTGAAAGTCATTTATATTAAACAGAGGAGTGCATTAATAACAGGAGAAGACCCAAGTTTTATACTTCTCTTGTATATCACAAAGTTCCTGTGCAATTCCAGGTAACAGGGGTTATTTCACATATTGTTAAAGCACGGTTGCAGAACTTGTTGATTTGGTGCCAATCCTCCCTGAGGGCACAGCTCTGTCTTTAAAATAATGAGATAAATACTCTTTCCTTTATTTTATTGTGATAAATACTCTTTCCTTTATTTTATTGGTCACTCTGCCAAAATCATTTAAAAAACAAGCATTTAAATGTGAAAGCAATTCCTTGAAAGGTTCCAAAAATATTTCTAATAATAAGTACATCTAGGTTGTTTGAAGCAAAAATACTGTCTTTATTATAAAATCTACTTCACTGATATATTCATTTTGTTGTTGTTGGTTTGTTTTTAACTTTATATTGAAAAGTCATAAGTGGCTGAGATGGGAACAAGATGGCGATGGCATAGGTGGACTTGTGAGATTCTCTAATTTCCTATTGACCCCCTTTCCTCCATTATTTTCCTCTTTTATATCCCCCTTTTTAATCTAGGGACCAAGACTACATACTGCTGAATGAACAGATTGTAAGGAAGAGGGATATAGGTTCCAGTGTGCTCATACACCTGTTTGTGGATGCTAGAATCAGCATATACATTCTGAACCACAGTTTCCCTCAATTAAACCTCAAAACTGCAAAAAGTACAAATTGTGAGTTCCCAAAAAGACTCTTACTTTTCTTCCCCCATCCCCCAGCCCACCACCAGCCATGCTGCTCCAAGTCCCAGGGACCTTTGGTCCCACACAGGGCCAGATGTTGCGGCTCCCTGCTGTTGCTGTTCCACAGAATGCGTGGGAGTCTCAGGTCCCAGCTCTCTCCCTGGCTACATCATCTCCTGTCTGGCACCCAACACCAAGCCGCTAGTCACTCAGGGAGGCTCTGGGTGTCTGCCCCTCAGAGACACCGGTCCCATTCCTGGCTGAAGTACCCTGTGGGGGGCCCAGGGCCACTCTCACCGCTCACCGCCTGCCCTTT
>NW_007249768.1:0-12285 GCF_000164805.1 Carlito syrichta
CGCACCCCTCACGTGGTGCCCTCGTGGGATGTGCACAGCCCCGGTTCCGTGCTGGAAGGATGCAGACCAGCAACATAGGTATGATCCCTTTTCCTGGCGCTCAAAGTATACTCTGAGATTTGAAGTAAAAACAATTTATTGAGACCTCTGTCCCCTCTCCACATAAGGGGGCAAAGACGGGGTGGGGGGAGGAATGGCCTAGGCAGTGGCCACCTTTTCTGATGTCACCCCGGGGGAAGGGGCCCCAAGGCTCCATGTCGTCCTGTCAGCTCACCCCTGAGGGCTGATAGGCTGTCTCTCAAGGTCACAGGGCTGGAGGTTGGGAGATGGACGCCATATCCGGCAGAATCCCTGCCAGGCCCCCGTGGCGGTTGCACCATCTGCCCGTAGCCTGGTGAGCCCTCGGGGCAGGGTGTGCCGGGCAGACAGCTGCCTGGGCTTCTTGCACGGCTCCGCCTGCAGCTGTGTGCATCGCCACTGGCCGAGGCCCCGTACGGTGTCTTCTCGATGGCAGGAGCACAGGGCTTGCTCTTCATCCTGAATGCAGGAGACATCAGAGTGGGTTCTCGGGTCCTCTGCAGTCCCCCCTGGAGTCTCCTGGGTGACAGTCACCCTGCGCCTGATGCCGGAACTACTTCCTCCTGTCCACCTGAAACTGGGAGCCCTTTGACCGGCAAATCCCCTTTCCCTCTCAGGGTGGCCCCCTGAACCTCTGGTCACCGTCCGTCTCCTGTGTCCTTCTGTGAGGTCACCCCTGTTGACATCAACCCGAGTGACATCTGCAGTTTGTTTTTCTGAGCTCTACTGAGTAGCTTTATGTCACCATGCCACCATGTATAGATATTTCTCAATACCCCATGGTACCCCACAAATGCGTACAGTTAGGATTTGTCACTTAGAAGTGGCATGAGCCAAAACATAACAAACAACATGCTGCGCAGCAAGCCTGCCCGGCTTGCCCGCCCCACACACCTGGTCTGTGGCTCAGCCTCACCTGTCTCGGGGATCGACCGGAGCCCTCTGCTTCCTCTGTCGGCAGGTCTTCATGTCCGGCAGGCAGCAACATCTGAAAAGATTGACAAGATGCCTCATGGCCCTCCGCCAGCCCTGGCTGTCTTCACTGGCAGAGGCCGAAGTCTCACCCTCTGGCTGCCCAGAGTTGGCGTCGTCGGGGGTTTTGTGATGACAGGCATCTTTTTCCAGGTCTTCCCCATGGCTGCCGGGGGGCCAGGCCACAGAGCCACGTTGGGTTGTGCTGGGGTTCGCTGCCTGCAGCTCTAGTAGGGGACCGGCAGCCGTGCTTCCTCTGGTCGTCGGAGATCTGGCGGGGTTTCTGCACGTCAGAGGTGGTTCTGTGGCGGTGGTGTCCTGGCCCTGGCCTTTCCTGTAATGTAGCAGCAGGTAGGTAGCCATGGTGTCATCGTAGGTTTTCTGGGACAGGGAGCGTTGAATTCCTTCTTGCTGGAACCCCATGGTTCCCATGATCTGCACAATTTTCGGGTCCAGGCGACTCGGGCGTAGTGGCTTTTCAGGCTCCATTGCTTCCTGCAGTCCGGGGCCGACCCAGGGATCCCGTCTCACGATGTTTTCCAGGGCGAGCCTCTTCCTAGGATCAAGTGGCATTAGTTTTTTGATAAGGACTTCCAGCGGAGAAGAGAAATAGAAGGGTATTCTGAACGTGGCCGTCGTGCTGTGTTTTCGGAGGTCTGGTGAATCCTTGTCAAACGGTGGGTTCCCGGCCACCAGGCAGTGGAGGGTGGCTCCCAGGCTCCATGTGTCCACGGCCGGGCCGCTGTACTCACGCCCCAGGAGGACCTCTGGAGCCATGTACCCGGGAGCCCCACACCTGAGGGTCAGCATCTGCCCGTCCTCGAACTGGGTGCTGAGGCCGAAGCCGGCGACTTTGACGCGCTGGTGTTGGTCGAGGAGTATGTTCGCAGGCCTGAGGTCTCTGTGCGCTATTTTCCGGTGGTGGCAGTAACAGATGGCCGAGCACATCTGAACAAAGAGCTGGCGGGCCTCGTCTTCCCTCATGCGGCCTTTCCGGAGGACGTGTTGGTCCAGGTCACCTCCGGGAGGCGAGTTCCAGTAAGAGGTGTGTGCTGTGTGCACCCTCGATGACTTGGAAGAGTTTCAGAATATTGGGGTGTCTTAGCACTTCCATGGCCTGAACTTCTCTGTCGCTGGAGGCCGACTGCTGCTTTGGCACGACTTTCAGTGCAACCGGCATCCCAGTCTTTGCGTGCTGGAGAAGCTTGACTTTGCCATAGGAACCGCAGCCCATGACCCTGAGGACCCGATAATACGTTAGTGTGTCCTCATTGATCGTGGTAGAGTCCACGTCCGGCCGCTCGTCTGGCCGCTTGCCCGGTTGCACGCGTGGCTGCACGCCCTGCCGCTGCATGCCCCGCTACTTTGTGGTCTAACTGCTCTAACTGCTAACTGCAACGATACTCACTACAGCAACTGTATTCAAAAAGGTAAGAATACGAACAACACCAATAATAACTAGGAATGTGAACAACAGTAATAATAATGGTCGGCTAACACTACTGAAAAAACACGCAAAACTTACTAAGACTACTAAGAAAGCTAAGAAAAAAGACTAAGTGTGCAAACGATACTAACAATGCTAACTAACTAAATGTAAATAGAAAACAAGGGGAACAGAAGACACACAAGGAAGGACACAAAGGAGATGAAAACAAAATGGGAAAGGAAAAGAAGGGAGAGAGAAAGAAAGAATAAGCAAAGAAAGAGGAGAGATAAAGGATAAAAATAGACAAATCAAAAGGAAATAGAGAAAAGAACAAGTGAGAAGAAAAGAAGGAAAATGGGAAACGGGAAAGCAAACAGAGTAGGATAACAACAAGGAGACAGCAGGCTCGACACGGTCTAACTCCTCAGGTCACCACAAGTAGCTCCCTGGGCAATAACGACCAAAAACCTCAGAACAGCCAGGGGCTTATTTAGGCTGGTGGGCATGCTTCCATTGCCATGGCTTTTTATGAGGTCAGTCCTTTTGTTGCTGAAAAGTTTAAGCTCTACCTACATAATTTGAAGTCGGTAAAAATTAGGCTTGAGTTAAGATGGGGGATGTGTAGAACCAAGGTTCTTATTATGTAGATGAAGCCTCCAAATATCAGGTTTCAGAGGTAGCATAGGTGGTAAATGTCTTAAAAGGTCTCAGACTTTTCCTTGGGAAGGGGAATCTCTACAGATGCAAATTTCCCCAAGAGCCAGCTTTACAGGTCACTTTAAAATATGTCAAAGATACAAATTTGGGGGTAAATATTTTTATTTCCTTTAGGTCCTGCTATCTATCATGTGATGCCATACCAGAGTCAGGTTATTTGGTATTTTATTGCCACAGAGTCTGTTGTTGTGTTAATCTTATCTCAATTTTAATGTTCACGCTAGTCAGTTGTGCTTAAAACTCCAAATGGGAGAGGGTATAATGAGGCAAGTCCAACCTCCTTTTCTGTCATGGCCTAGAATTTTGTTTTTCAGGTTTCCCTTGACCCAGAGGGGTCTGTTTAGTTAGTGGGGGGGGGGGCTTAAAATTTTGTTTTTTATTTATACTATCCTGACTTTTTTTTGAGTTGGAGTCTCACTGTGTTGCCCAGACTGGAGTGTAGTGGCACATTCATGGCCACCTCAGTGTTGACCTGCTGGGCTCCGACGATCCTTCCGCCTCAGCCTTTTAAGTAGCCAGAACTACAGGTGCGCACTACCATGCCCAGCTAATTTTTTGATTTATCATAGAGTCAAGGTCTGGCCACATTGCCCGGGCTGGTCTCAAACTCACGGGCTCAGGCTATCCACTCTCCTTAGCCTCTCAAAGTGCTGGCATTACAGGCTGAGCCACTGAGCCCAGCCTATGTTCACCTTTAGTAAATACTGACAAGCATTTTTCCACTAGCAAATTATAAGGTTCCAGTTGCTCCACATTTTTGCCAGCTCTTGATTGTTTTTTTTTTTAATTTTTATTTGAGTCATGCAAGTGGGTATGTAATAGTATTATGTTTTGTTAAACCCAAAATTCAAAATCCAAGAGACCACCAAAGAGCCAACTCCGATGCAAACACACGAGGGTCTTTATTCAGGCTCGAGTCTGGGCTCACTCACGTTTGAAGCCGATGCAGCAGCTTCAGGGACAAGAGAGAGCCCCGACCCAGGCCAACATGCACCTTTTATACATAATGCTGAAGGGGTGGGGTGGCTTTACAAACTTGTGCACACAGGATTGGATAAAAACTATATGACGCAGTTACAAAGACTTTGATTGGTTGATTTAAGTTCAATATGCACGGGCTCAGGCTTAGTTACTTGTGATGGACAAGTAACTGCCAAACGGGCGGAATGGAATGCCAGATAAGCTAGGTTTAGTGAGCAGGCAGGTTTGAAACAACACTGAGCTTACCAGGAGAGAGACGCCACAGAGGCTACCACAATTTAAGCAAAGGAATGTCCGGAAGGGGCTTATTGCTTAACATTCACACACTGTTAGCAGCAGTTGCAGAATTCATATAGTAATAGTTATTTTTTGAGTTTTTTTTTTAATCTCTTGGGTCTCTCATTCCCCCCTCTCAGAGGTACCTAAAGATAAGACCCAATCATGGGTCTACATAGGTTTTTTTTTTTAAGGCCATTCTGAAAATGGATAGGAGAGCTGAGACAACACGGGTGGGTACCAAGTGGTTGGTACTGCTGCTTGAGTGCCATGAGTTGAACGGTGCTGACTCGATTTTTAAGAAAGGCTATAACTTGTTGATGATGCAAGGCCTGAAAATAAGTAGGAGAATTAAAACAACTAAAGGGCCAACTATGGTGGAAATCAATGTAGTAAACCAGGGGGAGAGGTTAAACCATGCTTTAAACCAATTGAGTTGCTCTTCTTCTTCAAAACTACAATAGTAGAAAATAGAGACAATGAAATTCTTAAAGTTAACTGTATTCTTATTAAACCTTAAAATATCATGTTTGATCATGCTTGAACTAACATAATTCCTTCACGTAACATGACCTATTCTACAATACTTTTTATGAATAAAATAAATTCAGTTTCTATTATAAATAGAAAAAACTTACACTGATTGTAACTAAAGAACTGGTTTAAAAGAATGCAGCCCAGCCCAAAGTGGACGCTGGGCCCTTAGGAATGTGGCCCAGCCCAAAGTTCGTGCTGGGCCATTTCTGGTAACCCTAGATAATCATCTATACCATCTAAAGCTGGAAACAGCTCTCTAAATGTATATACTAATTCTACAAATATACTTTTAAATCTTATGAAGAAGCTTGTATCACGTATAAGGCTCCCAAATGTGATCCGAGTTTGAACTGTGTTAAGTTTAAAAACGAAACCGCAGTCTGTGAGAAACGGGAACAATGGATCCCTAGAGTCAGCCATGCCTGTCATATTCTCAGAACTTCATGCTTAGATCATCAAAATCCCTGCCAGTGGGTAATGCTAAACAACAAAGAAAGGAGGAGGGAATGGGCCTTCAGCTCCTGAACCAAACCTGGTGGTCTCGGGGTCCGCAGCCCACCTGGATCCCTAACACTCAGGTGGACCTCCACGGCTGGCTCCCAACATCTCCCCCTTTTCTATTGTTTAGCATAAACCCATGGAACTCGGTGTTGAGCCGAGAAAAAAAAATTTTTTTTTTCTTCAGCACCTTGAAAATAATTGGAAGCAGGCATGGCAACACAAGAATCACTGCTCTGCAAATTCCTACATTAATGAGTATAGACATCAATGACTTTTGGTCGATGAATGATGAGAAATTATTAAATACGGAAGTGGCCAATTCTGAGGACCGGCCTGTATTTCTTGGTGTAATTTAGTAAGGTCTATACTCACGTCCGAATGATTTTAAATTCCAAGGATATGATTTTTTTATCTTGTTCCAATATGGACAGACTTATTCACCTCCAAAGAAGTGAGGCAAATCCACTTAAACTCAGAGTGACATCGGAGAGCCAATTTTATCTTTAAAGTCACAAGCTCTTGTCCTATTGCTAAAACTTTTTTGTTTAAGCATTAACTTTACTTTTTAACTTTTGATCTATAATTTCCTGAGTAGCTAATGTCATAGAAACATTCTTAGATAGCTGATCAGCAAAGGTAGCTGTATGAACTTTTTTTAGATAGAGCTACAGCTGAAACTTATTGAAGTAGCAACAGCTATTAATGCTGTAATTCTTAAAATTAAAGTAGCTAAAAAAAATCTTTGTGTCTCTCTAACACAGCATTAATCTTATATAATGTCTGTAAACCATATTCAGCATATTAACGGGATGGCAAAGATATGGGGATCATTAAATAGGGGAGTTGCTTGAGAAAGACACATTTCTTATAAAAGGCATTGGTTAAACAATTAGTAAAATGCACTCAGTACAAGATATCTTATAAACATTAGCACGATAAATAATGTTAACAGTTTGATATTCATTCCAAACAAGAAATATATAAGGGGATTGCAAGTATGCTCTAATAAGGTGTGACTGAGTTTGTCCGACAGATTCAGACAGGTTGACTGGTTGAAGGGCTGTGAGAGCTCTCCATAGATGAGGCTGAATAATCTGCCGGACGCCGTACTTGATGGACAGTACTGGAGGCACCCATTCATTGCAATGACACCTAGCTGTGGCAAGCGTAGAGCCATTAAAAACCTCAGTCATTAATATATAGTCTTTTACCGGGCACAGGATAGTCCACCTTAGAGTTATAAGCACGGTCTCTTCATTTCAGGAAGCCAGTATCTCGCTGGATGAGTGACCCGTCCTTTTCCATATCATTGGAGGGGCAAGCAGGTACGCCTACAGGTGGTGAAGCCCTAGTCGCATGACGAGGGTTGGTTTCTCCAGGCATTAACATCTCCAGCCACCAACCATCCTGATAAGGGCTTTCTGTATTCTGAGACTTAAAGGTAGATATTAAGCAAGAAGCCCAGTACCTGAACACGAAATAAAGCAGGCTCTCCTATTTTCTTGTAAGGAGATTTTTCCATATTACCGTAGGCTTAATTCTTGTATCCGGGTTCCAATGTCTAGCCAGAGCCAAATTGCCTGTGAACCCAAATTTAAATGATTTACATTAAACAAGGCATGATTTAAAATATGGTGGGGATAACTATACTTGAATCTCCCATCTTGTGGAGTAGAAAATGTTAAACTGGGAGCAAAACTGTTGGAAAAATTTAGACGTGTATGCCGGACCATTGTCAGGGAGGCCGGACATGCCTACAGTCAGGAACCCGAATAGGTGAAGTAAACTTTGGGCATGAACAGGAAAGGGCAGGACCTTAAGCAAATGCTATTTGGATTTAATAAAACATCAAGTGAGAGCATAGGCAAAAATTATTAAGCAAACGATGATGAAAAGAGTTACTGCCCCCCCAAAAATGTTGGAAAAGTGAAAGTTCCATAAATTGTATGTATCCATTACATATAGTTGAAATATTTCCTTGTAAATTATTCATAGTTGTACTTTAATAAGGAAATACAGCCACTTTGACACAGAGTCTGAAGAAAGAAAAGATTGAAAACATTAGAGACATGTAGTTAGGTTATAGCTTAAATTGAGAATTTAAAACAGGTAAACATTGGCAAGAGAAAACAGTTTTCTTTGTTTTTATAATAGGTCTGACATACTTTTTTACAACAATTGATATGCTAGAGAGTGAAGCCCAGGTTATTTTCCACTTATAAAGTTCGTGCTATTAGTGAAATTAATTTACCTGGCCTTCAGGCAATTTAGAAGGGGGTGGGGTAGGTGTGGTCCCTAGAGCTTGCTGCTTATCTCATCCTAGAGACTGAATCAAGAACTTGAAGAGTTTAAGTATCAAAGTTTTTCCTTTTTTTTTTTAAAGCATGTTACAACACAAAATCACAGTAGTTATTGTAAAAGTTACTTATTTAGCCAAAATGACAGTTTGACGATTTTGAAAAGAAAAAACAAAACAAACAAACAAACAAAAAAAACACTTCGCTCTTTTATAACAAGGACAGTGGGGGGGCTAATTGGATTTCGTCTTGACAATGGATGGCATTTAGGACTGAACTTAAGGCTTGCATTTGTTGCTTTAGGGCAATACTTTCAATTTCTTTTACGTTTGCCTGTATGCCCCTAACAAGAGGGGGTAGCCACCCATAAGGAATTACAAAAGTCAAGATGCCTGTTTACTTTATTTAAAGGCCTGTTTTGGGGCCTTTTTCTTTAGCAGGGGTTTTTGTTTACCCCCCTTTGAGACTTCATAGAGAAGTTAGGCATTTAAATTCTCTAGACTAGCATAGGAACAGGACCACATTTAGGGTCTTCTTCTTTTTTTTTTTTCTCTTACATTTGTTGATTGGGTCCTTCCTTTTTTAATTTTTAGCAGCACTTATTTCCCTTGGATGTTTGAGTTTCTTCTGGTTCAAGAAGTGTCTAGGGAAATAAACTCATAAACTGTGATTAAAATTTATCTCAAATAGACAACACATTTTCTTATGAGCATTTATGTTTGTGGCCCCCGCTTTTCCTTCAGAGGCCTACCATTAAACAATTTTAAAGGTTTAACAAATTCCATTTCAGGGATTTGGATCCTGAGTGATGAAATACCAAATACCTATGTTTAGTTAACTTATGTTTCCAAAGGATTTCTAGTGATTATTATGCTAACCTGCAAATTGAAATTATACTGTCCTAGTTTTACATCTGATGGAGTTTTCCCTGGATTTGCCAAGAGGTGGGACAGGTTGCCACTTGGCCTGCAGTAAAAACGTTTGAACGCCTTTTAGAACCCATCTGTAGGAAATTTGTTTATGTCTAACCTGTGCTAGCTACCCTGCCTCAATTCTTTATTCTTTAGAGATTTTTCGATTCCATAATTATTTGGGGTGCTGAGGGGTGAAGGTCCATCTTCTGTAATTTCTTCAGAGCTGATAATGGGTGCAGTCCTGCCTAGCCAGAGATCGAAAATCTCCCCCTGTCTGACTTGAGGCATCCAGATTTGTTTCAGCAGTGGCATTATTTGCAGGCACTGGCTAGAATTTTTGCATGACCATTATGTGGGCATAAATTACTGGATTTTAGCTTAATAAAAGGAATAAAGTCAGGGCTACATTTTGACAATTGTAGGCAGTGGCTGATTACCTTTTCATACAAAAGCCACTAGGCCTGAAGTTATTAGCATAACTTAAATGATAAACTTTAATTTCTGTAGCTTTATTATAAGTACAGCTTTTGTATTTCTGGACTATAATGGTAGCCTGACAGATTGTTTTAGACTATAATTTGAACTAGGCACTTAAGTAAATTCTACATAAAATTTAAAGGGAAATCTGAAAATGTTTGGAGACTTGTATCCAGAAAGGAATTTATTATGCCTAGATTGTTTATAGAATTTTTTGTATGTATATTTTTATACCATTTTTGGCGTGCTTATACTATTTTTTTATTATTATTATCTTTTTTACTAAAACATTTGTATACCAGTAACCTTTTTATATTTTTTTTGCTTTTTGCTTTTCTTTTTATTTATTTATAGATAACCTTTTAGAGTTATAATTTGTATTTACCTATTAGTAACTGTTAGGTGAAACATTTAGATTTTGAAACACCTTTAATTCCACTGGAGAGCAGGATTTAGGAGGAAGAAGTTCAGTATGAGCACAAGGGCTAAAAACTTAGCCTCAGTATTAATTAAGAAATTAATTTGGACCCCAGTTACATTTATATAGACCCAAGGATTTTCTGGGTGGATGGCATACAGAGTGCTGTGCTGGGCCATGCCCCTCCCCCTTCAGAATTTACGAAGGAGAACACAGGCTAAGGAAGGGAGGGGGAGTGGTCCCAGATAGAATTTAAGATAACCGGTAACATTTTTTATATGCAGCAGACAATTTTTTTTTTTTTTTTACAATCTTAACAACAAAGGGCAGAAATTTTAACAGTGCCAATGGGTTGGGAGAAACCACCACATAAATAAGAGGAGACATAAGATGACATCGAAAAATATGCGCCAATTAAGTTTTTTAAAAGACCACATGTCCCATTAAACAAAGCGCAATAACTTAACCAGCTTTGTAGCAGATTTAAAGTGACAGACACCTCTTAGCAATTGATAGGTTGGTATACCCCCAACGCAGACTAACTATGTGGAGCCCTTTTTTAGCCTCGAGTGTTTACAGAATTTCTTTTACTTGTTTCCACTAACTTTTACCTAACATGTTCGATAAACTCATACCATTATTTGACATGCTTAAACCTTCTATTTTTGTTCTATGCTTTCTGTAACCAGCCATTCTATTATAGAACAAAAATGTACTATATAATATTTTTTTATATAATTATTTATATTTTTTATCCTTTTTTACTAAAAACATACTTTATATTAACAACTTTTTAAATATATTTTCTAATCTTAGAGCTCTAACCAAAGCAATAAGTTTTTATGCAGTGGAAGGGCTTAGATAGGATCCAACGTGGAACTATTAGGGAAATCCAAAGTTATACAAAAGGTACCCAAAAAGCACCTGTTTATTAACATTTTTTTTTTTTTTTAGTTAGCTAGCAGGATTCATTTACATGATCCTTTCACCTTTTTCCGGAAAGAAGGTTGACACAGTCCCAGCTCAGATACAACTTGAGAGAAATTTATCATAAGAAGACAACAAAGAAGAATTTTCAAACATCCCTCCCGTCCCAGCCACCCCTCTGAGAAGAGACCCACTAAACCATGTGGAAACTTGAAATGGCTTTTCAAGTATATATGGGGGCGAGAGGGGGTTAGAGAGGACAAAGGAGGTGAAAACCTTTTTTATTTTGTTTACCGAATTTGCCTTGAACATTTGCAATTTATTATTGTTTATATTACATATATTACCTGTATTATATATTGGCTATATATATAGCTTATATTGCTTATATTACTTATTTTGGTTGAGGATTCTAGGGTATACTTTTAAAATGAAATGATAGAACTACAGTTATTAGCAGAAATTTTTTTGCAGCAGTATTTAGAATCTGTAAGCTTTTATACTCACTTTGAAAGTGTTTCCACTGATTTGCTCATGCTTATTAATTCTCTTTGTTCTCAGTTTCCCCTCTGCCGAGAGCCAGGCAGGTCCTGTGCACAGGCCCCCAGAGCCTCAGCAGGCAGGGCATGGCGGGCCTTGAGGCCGTGCACACAGGCTGCAGACCATGGCTCGCACGCTCCGCCCCGCTCGCAGGGGGGTGGGGAAGGGTCACCGTGCTGCACCTCGGCCACCAGGGCCAGGCTTTGTTTCCTACGAGGTGGGACTCTGAGCGTTGGCCCTGTTTGGGTGGAATAAAAGATTTGGCCCACGGGGGAAGGGTTATCAGTTACATCCTGCCATACGAGGATGCAGGGCTGATCTGGGCGGCTATGATGGAGAACAGGAAGATAATATGCTTAAACCTGCAAAGCAAAACTTAAGTGATTAAGTTCCCTCTGGTGGCCATCTTACATTGAAGGACGGCCATTTTTTTTTTTTTAGAAACAATTTCACTCAGATTATCAGCCCTTTTCTTTACGTCCAAGAAATGATCAGTCATAAGTTAGAGGATTTTAGTCAGTCTCTGTCCCATGTTTTCCATCCACAGTAACACACACACAAACACAGCAGACCAAAAAGACCACCAACACAAAAATACGTTTTCCTACGGCCATGGAGACAGACGAAACCGATCTGAAGGCAAGTCCGCGCCTCTTGGTGCTGGGCTACCTCCAGATATGAGGACAGCGCTATCCTCCAAATGGGGCCTGGTGCGTACCCAAAAAATCGGGCATACCAGACGATCCCCTCTTGCCGGCCCGCCAGTGCGTCCGGGAGCTAAACTGAACACAGGCTGAGTCCGCGCTTCTCAGCACTCTGGACTCCCTTACAGGTACAGGTGAGGACAGATAGCTTCCGCCCTGTCCTCCAGATGGGGGGGGGCTGGGACGTCTCCCAGGATCCCCGGCCGGCGGCCCCAGGGCGCATCCGCCCACACCTTCTTCCAGCCTTACGGGTTGGATATCAATATCCTACAAGAAACGCGCTAATGAACAAGTAACAAACAAGCAGACAGACAGACAAGCTAACGAACAGGAAGACAGACAGACAGTAGAGTGCACTCACCCACCAGCATTGAGACCCTCCCAGGCCAGGGTCTAGGAGGTCTCTCAGATCTTGGTGGGATCTCCAAATGTTAAACCCAAAATTCAAAATCCGAGAGACCACCAAAGAGCCAGCTCCGATGCAAACACACGAGGGTCTTTATCAGGCTCGAGTCTG
>NW_007249768.1:12305-14399 GCF_000164805.1 Carlito syrichta
CATAATTCTGAAGGGGTAGGGTGGCTTTACAAACTTGTGCACACAGGATTGGATAAAAAACTATATGACGCAGTTACAAAGACTTTGATTGGTTGATTTAAGTTCAATTTGCGCGGGCTCAGGCTTAGTTACTTGTGATGGACAAGTAACTGCCAAACGGGCGGAATGGAATGCCAGATAAGCTAGGTTTAGTGAGCAGGCAGGTTTGAAACAACACTGAGCTTACCAGGAGAGAGACGCCACAGAGGCTACCACAATTTAAGCAAAGGAATGTCCGGAAGGGGCTTATTGCTTAACATTCACACACTGCTAGCAGCAGTTGCAGAATTCATATAGTAATAGGTTTTTTTTGAGTTTTTTTTTAATCTCTTGGGTCTCTCAGTTTTAGTTGTAACTTCATTCCCCAAAGGCTAATGAAATTTAGCACTTTCTCAAGGTTATTGCCCATTTTGATATCTTCCTGTGTCACATGTTTGTTCAAGTCTTTTCCACATTTTCCTGTTGAGTTTTGTGCTTTCTGTTATTGATTTAATCGAATCATTTAATTGTTTTAGATATAAATCCTTCATTAGAAATAAGTATTAGGGCCAGGCTCGTTGGCTCAGCCTGTAATCCCAGCACTTTGGGAGGCCGAGGCAAGTGTATTGCCTGAGCCTGCAGGTTCAAGATCCATGTGGGCAACTTGGTGAGCCCTCGTCTCTACAAAAAAAAAAAAAAGATTAACTGGGCGTGGTAGCATGCACCTATAGTTCAGGCTATTTGGAAGGCTGAGGTGGAAGGATTGCCAGAGCCCAGCAGGTTGAGGCTGCTGTGGACGGGAGCATGCCACTGCACTCCAGTCTAGGTGACAGAGTGAGACTCCAACTCAAAAAAAAAAAGAAAGAAGTATTGGTGCTATCTTCACCACTTTGTGGATGACTGTATCACTGCAGCCTCAACCTTCTGGGCTCCGGCGATCCTTTCACCTCAGCATTCCAAGTAGCCGGAATTACAGGCGCGCGCTACCACGCCTGGCTAATTTTTTGATTTTATTGTAGAGATGAGGTCTCGCCTGCCCAGGTGGGTCTCAAACCCGCGGGCTCAGGCAGTCCACTCACCTCAGCCTCCCAAAGGCGTGGGATTACAGGCTGAGCCACCGAGCCCGGCTCATATCACTCTCTTAAGGGTGGTTTTTTAGTGGAGAGAAGTGAATTTGCTTGCTTTTTACAAGCTTTATTGATATATAATTCATATACCATACAATTCACTCATGTAAAGTGCATAACTCAATGACTTTAGTATATTTTCAAAGTTGTACATCATCACCACAATAAATTTTAGATGATTTTCATCACTCCAAAAAGAAATCCCACTCCCATTAGTGTCCACTTCCTGTTTCCCTCCAACTCATTCCCCCAACCCTGGGCAATCACTGATTTACTTTCTGTAGAAGTTTAATATAGTCTAATTTATCAAGTTTTTCCTTATAGTTAGTACATTTTATGATCTATGAAAGCATCTTTGCTTACTCCAAGGTCATCAAGATATTCTCCTATGTTTTCTTATAAAACATATTGTTGGCCAGGTTCGGTGACTCAGCCTGTAATCACAGCGCTTTGGGAGGCCAAGGCAAGTGGATTGCCTGGGCCCTTGGGTTCAAGACCCGCCTTGGCAAGTTGGTGAGACTTTGTCTCTAAAATAAATCAAAAACTAGCTGGGCGTGGTAGTGCGTGCCTGTAGTTCCGGCTACTTGGAACACTGAGGCGGGAGGATTGCCAGAGCCTATTGAGGCTGCGGTGGTTGGGAGCATGCCACTGCCCTCCAGTCAGGGCGACAGAGTGAGACTCCAACTTAAAAAAAATAAAATAAAACATACTGTTTTACCGCTCATGGAGGTCTATAATCTATTTGGAATTAACTTCTGTGAATATCCAATCAACCCATCATCATGTATTGAAAACTACTTAGGCGACTCTATATACAAAGGTTTGTTTCTTCCCAGTCTGTATATCTTTGGACCAATACTACTGTCTAAACTACCACAGCTTTACATCTGACTTCTTCACATCTGACAATGTCATTCTGTTGCTTTGGCTATTTTTTTTTTTTTTTTTG
>NW_007249768.1:14586-32767 GCF_000164805.1 Carlito syrichta
TCGAACCCACGGGCTCAGGAATCCACTCACCTCAGCCTCCCAAAGGCGCGGGATTACAGGCTGAGCCACCGAGCCCGGCTTATTTTTTTTTTTTTTTTGAGTTGGAGTCTTACTCCATCGCCCAGGCACATGCAGTGGCATGCTCATGGCCACTCCAGCATTGATCTACTGGGCTCTGGTGATCCTTCCACCTCAGCCTTCCAAATAGCTAGAACCACAGGTGTGTGCTACCACACCCGGCTAATTTTTTATTTATTGTAAGATGAGATCTTGCCAAGCTGCCTGGGCTGGTCTCAAACCCATGGGTCAGGCAGTCCACTCGTGTTGGCCTCCCAAAGTGCTGGAATTACAGGCTGAGCTACCGAGCCTGCCCTGCTTTGGCTATTCTTAGCTCTTTCCAGGAAAATCTCCATGAAAATAGCTGTTGAGATTTTTTTAATGACACTGAATTAAAATTATAAATATATTTGGCAAGAATTGTCATCTTTAGAATGATAGGTCTTCCAAATGCAATATTCCTCTTTTTTTTCAGATCTTTAATTTATCTCAGTAGTGTTTTGTAGGAGTTTTTTTTTTTTTTACTTTTCCTTTAGATAGTCTACAGCTTTCATTTGACCCATTCCTAGAAATTTGATATCTTATGCTTTATGAATAAATGTTTTAAAATTTTCTTTTTTTTTTTGGTTGAGTCAGAGTCTCATTCTGTCACCCCAGCTGCAGTGCAGCGGCACACTCACGGCCACCCCAGTGTCGACCCACTGGGCTCCAGCAATCCTTCTGCCTCAGACTTCCAACTAACTGGAACTGCAGACACGCGCTACCATGCCTGGCTAACTTTTTATTTATAGTAGAGACAAGGTGTCACCACCAAGTTTCCCAGGCTGGTCTCGAATCCACGGGCTCAGGTAATCCTCTTGCCTCGGCCTCCCAAAGTGCTGGGATTACAGGCTGAGCCACCAAGCCCAGCCTCTTTTCTTTTTTAGTCTGGCCAATGAAGAGTCCACACTGAAAGGACAGACCAAGAATGGGAAACCATTTTTCATCTTGTTCTTAAACCCTGACACAATGATGAGAAAGTAGAAGCTATGTTTTTGGAGAAATGCACACTTTAGGTAAAATTAACTTTACCGACTTTGTCTTTTCAGAAACAGACTTCCTGGTGCCAGGTATCAGAGATATCTCGTAGCGGCAATCAAGCTTGCCTAGAGTAAAGAGAATTTACAAGGCCTAAGACATCATGCATTGGGCAAGGATTGTAAAAGTCATGAAACTAGTAATTACAAAAGTTATGAATGCTCAGAGGGAGACCAGGTGGGGATTTGATCTTCCAGTAAATTGGGCACTATCTACAGGGAAGCCAAGGACCCCCCCACCGAAGTTACCCACTGGGAATACCTAGGAGATAAGGGGAGGTACACCCTCCATTAGTTCTAAGGAATGTCCTTTGGGAAGGAGAATTAGAATCCTTGTCACAGCCTTCTCTAGGGGCTATGATAATGTGGGCAGACATTAGTGGGTCTCTGTGTCACAGGTTTTCTGAGACATCCACAGACGGTTGATAAGGAAGTCACGGCAGTCACGTCTACCTGATTGCAGCATCTCCAAGGAAAAGGATTTAAGCCAGAACTTTGGGGGGCTGCGGCGCCACACTCATGTGGAGTGTAGGCCCACTCCCTGTCTGTGGGGGGTAAAACTTTCTTAAATCTTTTCTTCTCTCACCTGTGTGTCGCAATTCTTTGCCTTTACTCGTCTCTCTGGGTTGCCAGCGCACCCTTGGCTTGCCAGCTCCAGCGGTGCTGCGCCTCCCTGGGCCTCTCCTCTCTCCATCCAGCCACTATCACCCTGTCCGTACCCTAACACACACCGTTAATTATCCTTGTTATCTTTCAACAGCTCACCTCTAACCAATTCACCAATTCATCTGTCTTCCCAGCGAATGCCTTATCTCTGGGAATTAGTCATACTTTTGCTTAAATTAAGACTCATTTCTCTTTAATTGCTGCCCCAATTCCTAAGAATCTCCTGAAGGTTTAACCAGTAATGACTGGTCACCTAGGATTGTATGGGCTTTCATCTTTGACATCATGAAGAGTTAACCAGACTCTCCTGCGTTTCTCAGGCCATAGAAGATTTGAAAACAGTTTAAATCTTTTTTCCTTTCCCTCCCCCTGCCTTGTACATGGTTTAAAGAGAAATTGCTTTGGGAAAATTACAAAGATTTTTTGTTTGTTTGTTTACATACTAATGAGAGAAAAATAAATAATTTACAAGAATTATAACTGGGGATCTGTGCCTAGCAAACATTTTTAAACATACTATTCAGTTATGCCCAGAGAAAGAAGCCAGATGCAAAAGGCCAAATATTATATGGTTCCATTTATATGACATTCTTGCAGAGGCAAAGCTACAAGATCAGAAAAAAGATACTTTGCCAGGGATTGAGAGGCTGGAAAATTTGGAGGAAAGATGGAACTATATGGATATATTTATATGGATTTGTATATATATATATGTATTTTTACTTTGGAGTCATGCTCTGTCGCCCAAGCTGGAATGCAGTGGCTCACTCATAGCTACTGTAGCCTTGACCTGGTGGGCTCAGGTGATCCTTCAGCCTCAGCTTTCCAAGTATCCAGAACTATAGGTGCACGCTACCATGCCCAGCTAATTTATTTATTTATTTATTTATTGTAGAGATGAGGTCTTGCCAAATTGCCAGGGCTGGTCTTGAACCCTCAGGCTCAGGCAATCCACTAGCTTCAGCCTCCCAAAGCACTGGAATTACAGGCTGAGCCACCGAGCCCAGTACTTTCCTATCTTTAAATTACATTTTAAATTTAAAAATGCAAACTTTTTTCGGAAGTCATTAATGACAATGTAAATGTGAAGAATGCAGAAAGTAACGTGTGATAAATTCAGTTCTGTTTGTTTCCATTTGTTTTTTACCTCTGGAAATCCACTGAAAATGTCCATTTTTCCTCACTCTTTTGATTGCTCTCTCTGTATCCTTCCTTTCAAACAAAAACAGATTTGGATTTTAAACTTGCTTTGCCACTTCCCAAACGAATCTTGAACAAATCCCTTAACCTCACTAAGCCTCAGTTTCTGGGTTTCCTTATCTGTAGATGAGGGATGATCATATTTATCAGAAACTCATGAATGTTAAAAAAGATGATGCTCACAGAGAAAGGCACAGTGTCCTGGGAACAACGGTGAGGTTATGTGTACTGCCATTTCACCTAGCCAGCCAGCTTGCCACTCTCTACCCATCACTTAGAGATTAAAAGGGAACACTACTACACTGTTGGTGGGAGTGTAAACTAGTACAGCTTCTGTGGAAAACAGTGTGGCGATTCGTAAAAGTACTAAAAATCGACCTTTCATATGACCCTGCAATCCCCCTACTGGGAATATACCCGGAAGAAGTCAGATCACTCTATAAAATAAAGATACCTCCACACGTATGTGTATCGCAGCATTGTTCACAATAGCAAGAACATGGAACCAACTGTGCTGCCCATCAAAAGAGAACTGCATTAAAAAATGTGGTACATATACACAATAGAATATTATGCAGCCATAAAGTAGAACAAAATCATGAACTTCGCAGCAACGTGGATGGAATTAGAGTTTATAATACTGAGTGATCTTTCACAGAAACAAAGGTCTTGAGTATTGTATGTTCTCACTCATAAGTGGATCTTGAACAAGTACCATAATACTATAACAAAAAGACCGACAGCGGGAAACTGCAGGGACGGCGGGGGTTTGGGATTGACAGTAGTCGAAATCTGCCTGGGGAGAGGGGGTACACCTCATCAACAAGGGCACCTACACAATGAATATTTGTATACCTAACCCTGAATTGTACCCCACAATTAAAAAAAAAAAAGTGAAAAAGAGGCTGAGTGCAGTGGCTCACACCTGTAATCACAGTACAATGACCATTTGTATACCTATCCCTGAATTGTACCCCTCATCTTTTAAAAAAACCCTGAGTTCTTTTCACTCCCTTGAAAGTCCAGGCTTTTGAAACTCAAAAGCCAGAAGCAAAATGCCCTTTCCTCTGTCAGTGCATCTCTTTCTTCAATAATTCGTCCCAGAATAATCTAGCACAGTGGTTCCCAAAGCCTGGGTCCTGGACTAGCAGCAACTGTATCACTGGGAACTTGCTACAAATGCAAGTTCTCAGAGCCCACCTCAGACCTACTGAGTCAGTAACTCAGGAATTGAGGCCCAGCAATCTATTTTAACTAGCCCTCCAGGCGATTCTGACACAAAATACAGGTTGAAAAGTACCACACAGCTGGGCACCGTGGCTCACACCTATCATCCCAGCACTTTGGGAGGCCTAGGCGAGAGGATTGCCTGAGCCTGAGGGTTCGATACCAGTCTGGGCAACTTGGTGAGACTTCATCACTACAATTAATCAAAAAATTAGCCGGGCATGGTGGCACATGCCTGTAGTTCCAACTATTTGGAAGGCTGAGGCAGAAGGATCGCCTGAGCCCAGCAGGCCAAGGCTGTGGTGGTAGGGAATATGCCACTACCCTACAGCCTGGATGACAGCATGAGACTCCAACTGAAAAAAAAAGTACTGCACAGCTGATGGCTAAGAGGTGAGGGGAGGAGGGGAGGGCAAAGGAAGAAGTGAAAATATGAAGGGTAGCAAGAACAGTTGTTATCATTATTATTATTTTTTTTTTGAGTGGGAGTCTCACTCTGTCACCCAGGCTGGAGGGCAGTGGCACGCTCCCGGCCACCACAGCCTTGATCTGCTGGCTCAGGCAATCCCTCCCCACCAGTCTTCCAAGTAGCTGTTACTACAGGCATGTACCACTATGCCCAGCTAATTTCTTTTTATTTATTGCAGAGATGAGGTTTTGCCAAGTTGCCCAGCCTGGTCTCGAACCCGCGGGCTCAGGCAATCCTTTCACCTAGGCCTCCCAAAGTCCTGGAATTACAGGCATGAGCCACCGCACCTGGCCAGTTATTATTCTAAATATATTTTCCTGTTGTAATAACAATAACACCTGTAAAAAAATGTTACAGTTAACATACTATAACTTTTTTTAACCAAACATATTTGACTACTTACTATGTATTAAGCATTAAACCAAGTGCTTACCTGCAATGATCAAGATACTATCATAATCTCCATTTTCCAGGTGAGGATATTCAGGCTTTCTGAGAGAGGATTCACAATTTGCCTTGGTTACGCAGCTAGCAGTAGAGTCAACACTGGAATCTCACAAACCTGATTCAAGAACTCCATTTTAACTGTCTTTTAAAAGGTCCAGTTACTGACTGGACATGATGGCTCAAGCCTGTAATCCAGCACTTTGGGAGGGTGAGGTGAGGGCATTGTCTGAGCCCACAGATTCGAGAACTGCCTGGGCAAATTGGCGAGACCTCATCTCTACAAAATTAAAATATTACCTGGGCACCTCTAGTTCAGCCACTTGGAAGGCTGAGGCAGAAGGATCACTGGAGCCCAGCAGGTCGTTGCTGGGATGGCGGTGAGCGTGCCACTGCACTCCAGCCTGGACGACAGAGTGGGACTCCAACTCCAAAACAAAATAAAAAGTCTGGTTACAAAACAGTCATTATTATGGAATAAGCATTTCAAGTGACTTTTATTTTCTTTATATTTTTCTACATTTCCCAAATCTCTCCATGAACTTGTGTTGCTTTTTAATCAGAAAAAAAAATTGCTATTTTAAAAAAAATCAGTCTATACATATGGTTCCATGTTGGGAAAATAAAATATATAAAACACATAATTGTATATAAATAAATCTATTTGTACATAAACATATTAGACATTTCAATTGTTATTTATTCACAAGAAGAAGCCTAAAAGGCTTGGGATCAAAAATGTTAGCAATAATTATCTCTGTGTGGTAGGGTTCCAAATAGTTGTCATTTTCTTCTGTTTGCTGTTCAGTATGCATGTATAATAAACATGCATTACTTTTGTAATAAAATATAGTTATGTTAACAATCTGAGGTTTTCTGGCTTCAACACCAGGATTCTCTCATAGTGAACTGCCAGTGGTTTTTTTAAAAGCCCTTTTATCTGGTTGGTTGGTTGGTTTTTTCCAATAAACCAGTCTTATTGTTCTGTCACAGGTTGTGACTAACCACTTCACCCAAGAAGGAAGCAAACCTCCCAATGAGGAACCTCCTACCAAGCAGCCAGGAGGTATCTCTGGTGCAGATTCTGCCTGCATTGTGTTGTTCTAAAGACGAGAAACACATTCTGCCTTTCACCAGATAACAGTTGCGCTCTCCCTAATTTTCATACTCTCTTTTCTGAATTATTGACTCTATGCACATGAGGGGCAATGTCCCCTTCCTTCCTTCCTTTCCTTCTTTTCGAGGGTTTTGGGATCACACAGTCTAGGTTTGAATTCTGGTTATTTCCATTTCTTACTAACCCTGTTGAACTTAGGCAAAATTCTTCATTCCTCTGAGCTTTAGTCTCCTCCTTTCCAAAATTAGAGGAATTAATAAATGCCTTTCAGGGAATCAACAAGAAATGTCCTAAAGCACCTGGCACATAGTTGCCCTCAATATTAGTTTCCTTTTCCTTCTTTCTTGAAGATGGAGATCTTGATTCTCCATATGTATAGACTGATTTTTTAAAAATAGTTACTTAGCCCTTCTCAGCCTCAGCTTCCTCGTCTGTTAAATGAGCATAATACCTCCTTTCACCTTTGTGCATCTGGGCACTTCAACTCTCTGTCCAACATATCAGTATGGAAGGACTTGCCCCAGCTGTCAGTTCCTGCAGGGTCTCCTTGGAGACATGTCCTCATCCAAAGACGGATTGCAGCAGGGATCCAAAGGTCTGCCCATGTTAGCCCCTGCCGTGTAGCTCTGATGGGGCTGGCAATGCTCTGTCATATCTGCATTATGGTTCAACTTCTCCCTCTGCCCAGCTGTCTTTCTTCCTTTCACAGCTATTGATCCTGCATGCCAGCCGGGCATGATGGCTCATGCCTATAATCCCAGCACTTTGGGAGGCCAAGGTGGGAGGATCGCTTAAGGTCAGGAGTTCAAGTCCTGTCTGGGCAACAAAGTGAGAACCCATCTCTATTAAAAAAAAAAACAAAACAGAAAAATTAACCAGGCATGGTTGTGTGCCTACAGTTCCAACTACACAGGAGGCTGACACAGGAGATCACTTGAGGCCAGGAGTTTGAGACTGCAGTAAGCTATGATTGTGCTACTGCGTTCCAACCTGGGTGATAGAGTGGAAACTTGTCTCAAAAAAAAAAAGTCCTGCATGCCAAACTCCATCTCACTAACTACTTACAGAGAACCCAATCTGTGACAGTATCAGGAAGAATCTGAGAGAGCAGACGACAGATGAGGGTTTGGGCTAGATCACTGACCAAGAAAGATCCATTACTAATGGTCCATGGTGCACAGACAGCCCCTGGCACAAGGCGATGATGGTCCAGTTGTTAACACATTCACCTGTGGTGAATTGGGATGGTATATCCTGGCAGGAGGAAAGAGTGAGCCCATGTGATGTATCAGGCATTTGAGAAGTACAGGCGAGTAGTAGCTAGAAGAACACTACAATTGGATGGAGTATTAGTTTTCTAGGGCTGCTCTAACAAATTATAATCTTGGCAGCCTCAAGCAACAGAACTATGTTCTAGAGGCCAGAAGTCTAAAGCCAAGGTGACAGTAGGTTTGGTTCCTTGTGGAGAATCTAAGGGAACATCTGTTCTGAGCCTCTCCTCATTGCTGTTGGCACCCTTGGGGCTTCAGACTCCAAACTTCATAGTTTTTTTTTCTTCTCTCTCTCTGTGCCCTGTGTCTCAAATTTCCCTCCCCTTTCTCTTATAAGGACACCAGCCAGAGTATTTAGGGCATACCCTAAACCAAGATACTCTTATCTTGGGATCCTTAATTTAATTACATCGGCAATGACCCTATTTCCAAGTAACAGCACATTTTGAGGTTTTGGGTAGACAACTCTTTTGGGAGCTACAACTCAACCCACTGCAGATGGCTATTGGATAACTCCATGAATGCCTTAGATGGAAATCATGAAAAGCTGCTGGATCAATAGGCACTTAAAAGTCACAAGTGACAGCCAAAAGACCTCCCAAAATACAAAGAGATGCCTCCTTGGCGGGAGGCAGGGAGCCCAGAATCAGGCCTAGGACTTCATGGTCAGAGTGGTCAAGCACCAGAGAAGAGTAAGTGCTCAGTCAAGGCAGATCTGTATGCCAAGGTCAGGCCCTGCTTGGGAAAAAATGGATCCCGATGGGTTGGGGACATCTGGTCAGAACTCCTGAAGAAGCTCTGAGCCAGCAGAAATAGCCTGCCCTCCTTATTAAGAGGTACTCCTCTCCTCACTTGAAAGCAATGAAGGGACTACTCTCCAACAAGATAACACACATCCCTCAGGATCTGTTCCCACCTCTTCTACTAGCCACTAGGCCTATAATGAGGTGACAAGCTGGGCCAGGTAAGGAAGAAAAGGAACTATACCTCCAAATGCTGTAAGACCTGGAAAGCGTGTGTCTGCAGGAGCTGGGGGTAGGGCATGTGTGGGACAGGATGCTGAGGAAGCTTGATCGAAGGAGTTTATGATCAAGAAAGGAAGATTGGACACAGGAGAGTTTAATGATTTCTGAACACACTCCCAAGATGTAGGAGTTGATACCCTGGCAAAGAACATCAGGATATGGTGAAAACTCCACTTTTGGATAGTTCCTAAAAGCAACAACCCATGCTAAGTGAAATTGCAACAGCTATGGAAGATCATGGAGAAGAGATTAGATGCCCAAGAAAGTGGATCTGCATTAGTTAGGACTCTGGGGGGAAAAAAAATACAAATAGGAGAGAGAGAGAGAGAGAGAGAGAGTGTGTGTGTGTGTGTGTGTGTGTGTGTATATACACATACAGAGAAAGAGATGATAAGGAATTGGCTCATGCAGCTATGGAAGCTGACAAGTCCTAAGATGTGCAATCAGCAAGCCGATGACCAAAGACAGCTGACGGCAAAGTGCCAGTCCAAAAGTCACAGGCTTGAGAATCAGGAAGGGCAGGGCAGACGTTTTGGTTTGAGTCCCAAGGCAGGAAAAAATCTACCCACTGGAGGATTATGTTCTGTGGGAAGGCCTAGAGAATACACCATCTACCAAAGGCCATTAAAAAATGGGCTGGTAAAAAGGACTCCAGTATCACCAACAAGTGAGGCAGTCATCTATAGCCAAGACTGACAGAATGGTGAGAACCAGGTTCAGTGATAGCAGTAAAGACAACAGGACCCCAAACGAATAGAGGCCAGGTGGTGGCACTTGCTCAGCAGAAGCCAGGTGGAGACAATAGGCCAATGGAATAGAATTGATAGTCCAGAATTGACCTCTTACATTTAAGACCAGTTGATTTTTTTTACAAGGGTACTGGGATAATTCTTTTAAACAAATATTGCTGGGACAACTGGATATCTACTTGCAAAAGAATGAAGTTGAAACTCTACCTCATGATATACAAAAGTTAAAATGGATCAAAGACCAAAATGTAAGAACTAAAACTATAAAACTCTTAGATGAACTTTTTTTTTTCCTGAGTTGGAGTCTCATGCTGGTGTACAGTGGCAGGCTGGAGTACAGTGGCATGCACACGGCCACCGCCACCCCAACCTGCTGGACTCAGGCGAGCCTTCTGCGTCAGCCTTCCAAGTACCTGGAACCACAGGTGTGTACCACCATGTCCAGCTAATTTTTTGATTTATTGTAGAGATGAAGTTTCGCCAAGTTGCACAGGCTGGTCTTAAAGCCCCAGGCTCAGACAATCCTCTTGCCTCTGTCTCCCAAGTGCCAGGATCACAGACATGAACCACAGTGCCTGGCCTTAGATGAAAATTTTGAAACAAATTTAAAACCCTTTCCCATCAGGGAAATGAAGGTCAAAGCTACAAAGAGAAAAGAGACACCATTTCACACCCACTATTAAGGCTATGATCAAAAAGATAGGAAGTATGGTGGCTCCTCAGAAAATGAAACATAATTAGTGTTGCTGATAGCAAGTTCTGTTGCTTACAGACCAAAATTAACAAGCACAAGATGTAGTAGAGGAAGGTGATTGTATTCCAAAAGCCAGCAGATGGAGAAATGGCCAGCCTCATGCCTCAAAAAAATCTCAAATTTTAGGCTGAGGGTACTTGATTTTAAAGGGAAATAATGGAATCAGGAATGTCTGGGAGTGACATAGGGAGCTGGTCTTGCTTCGATGGTTATCTTGAATGGCTGTCCACTTGGAGAGCTGGCTGGTACTATTCCAATTATGGCCAGGTTGCAGATTCCTCGCCTCAAGGTGACCTCTAAACAATGGAGAATTCTGCCATGGTCTCCAAAATCTGTTGTTCTGACGTCAGCCTCAGCCAGGCTTGGTGGCTCAGCCTGTAATCCTGCACTTTGGGAGGCCGAGGTGAGTGGATTGCCTGAGCCTGCGGGTTCGAGACCCGCCTGGGCAACTTGGTGAGACTCATCTCTACAATAAATCAAAAATTAGCTGGGCGTGGTTGCGCGCACCTGTAGTTCCAGCTACTTGGAAGGCTGAGGCAGAAGGATCACCGGAGCCCAGCAGGTTGAGGCTGCGGTGGCCAGGAGCAGCCACTACACTCCAGTCTGGGTGACAGAGTGAGACTCCAATTCAAAAGTGAATAAATAAAAAAGTAAAGTCAGCCTCTGGAAGAGCCTCTGTAATTTCTCAAGCAAGTACACGATTCAATTACAAAAGAAAACAAATCTTTGAAGTGTAGGCTGGCATGTTCCCATAAGGGGGCCCCAATCGCTGGTCACTCTAGCACAAGGGTGGGATCCGCAGATGCTGGGCACTGCTGAGGGTGAAGGGAGGGAGGCGGGAGACAGGCCCGTGGCAACACACTGGGTGCCTGGCCCACTGTCGGGGAGAGAGGCCAGCTGGAAGCCCGAACTTCACCTGCAAGCAAACTACTTGTAGTAAATCCCCACATGTACCCCACAGCTATAAATAAATAAGTAAATAAATAAATAATGAAGTGTAGGCTAAGAGAGAAAAAGGCTTAAAACCACTTCTCAAAAACCAAAATGAAAATTATCAGTTACGCTGGGCTTGGTAGCTCAGCCTGTAATCTCAGCACTTTGGTAGGCTGAGGTGAGTGGATTGCCTGAGCTCGCGGGTTCAAGACCCGCCCGGGCAACTTGGCGAGACCTCATCTCTGCAATAAATCAAAAATTAGCTGGGCGTGGTAGCGCGCACCTGTAATTCCGGCTACTTGGAAGGCTGAGGCGGAAGGATTGCCGGAGCCCAGTGGGTCGAGGCTGTGGTGGCCGGGAGGAATCACTGCACTCCAGTCTGGGTAACAAGAGTGAGACTCCAACTCAAAAAAAAAAAAAAAAAAATTATCAATTACATTAGCTTATGATCCAACAACTCCACTTCTGGGCATATTCCAATTAAAAATGAAAATGGAAAATATATTTGTAGCTGGGCTTGGTGGCTCAGCCTGTAATCCCATGCCTTTGGGAGGCTGACGTGAGTGGATTGCCTGAGCCCGCGGGCTCGAGACCCGCCTGGGCAGCGAGACCTCATCTCTACAATAAATCAAAAAATCAGCCGGGCGTGGTAGCGCATGCCTATAATTCCGGCTACTTGAAGGCTGAGGCAGAAGGATCGCCAGAGCCCAGCAGGTCGAGGCTGTGGTGGCCGGGAGCGGCCACTGCACTCCAGTCTGGGCGACCGAGTGAGACTCCAACTCAAAAAAAAGAAAATATATTTGTATACCTATCTTCATAACAACACTATCTACAATTGTCAAAAGTTAGAAGCAACCCACTGACAGATGAATGAAAAAACAAAATATGGCCCATATATATAATGGAATATTATTCTTCCTTAAAACAACTTCTGACAGAATCTGTAAAACAGATGAACTGTGAAGACATGCTAAGAGAAATAAACCAGTCACAAAAGAACAAATACTGAATGATGCCACTTATATGAAATACTCAGAGCAGTCAAATTCAGAGACAGAAAGTAGAATGGTTGTTGCCAGAGGCTGGGAGAAGGGGGAATGGGGAGTTCGTGCTTAATGGAAAGATAGAAAAAGCCCTGGAGATGAATGGTGGTGATGGTTGCTCAATGATGTGAATGTACCGAAGGCCCCTGAATTGTCACTTAAAATTGGTTACAATGAGCTGGCACGATGTATGCCTATAGTCCCAGCTCCTCAGGAAGCAGAAAGGTTGCTTGAGCCCAGGAGTTCGAAGCCAGAGGCAGCCTGGGAAACATAGTGAGACATCCCTCTGTGTAAAAAAAAAAAAAAAAAAGTAAGTTTTGTGTAATGTGTATTTTTTCCACTTTAATAAATAAAAGAATGTTTATAGTTGCCTAAACTTACCGTATCATTAAAAAAAGACAGCATGTTGATCATTAAAGGTCAAACAAGGCCGGGCACTGTGGCTCACGCCTGTAATCCCAGCACTTGGGGAGGCCAAGGTGAGAGAATTGCCTGACCTCAGGAGTTTGAGATCAGCCTGAGCAACATAGTGGGACCTTGTCTCTACAAGAAATCAAAAAAAAAAAAAAAAAAAGGTCAAACAATATGAAAGTTACTAGAACTAAATTGGGAGACACTGGGGAGGCCCACACAACTCGCTGTACCTCAGTGGCTTCATCATGGGAGTGTTATGGTCCGAGTACACATTCTGCTGCTTTCTCTCGATGCCGGTAAGTTGAGAGGTAGGGAACTGGAAGAAATAGGTTAATTTCTGAGTTTGAATTCAGAGAGCAGAACCTGGCTCTTGGTATTTCTGGAACTGATCTGCTCGCCACTTAGGTTTCACAGTCCGTTTTTATAAATTTAGGGTTGCTGGTACATATACATTGACTACGTGACTGACAGAACATTGTGTAGAACTCAAGTAACAGGTGTGTTTTGTTTTGTTTTTTGAGTTGGAGTCTCACTCTGTCGCCCATGCTGGAGTGCAGTGGCATGCTCACGGCCACCTGCTGGGCTCCAGTGATCCTTCCACCTCAGCTTCCAAGTAGCCACAACTACAGGCGCACGCTACCTCACTCAGCTAAGTTTTTTTTTAATCGTAGAGATGAGGTCTTGCTAGGTTACCCAGGTTGGTCTCGAACCCGGGCTTAGGCAGTCCTTTCTCACTTTGGCCTCCCAAAGTGCTGGGATTACAGACTTGAGGCATTTTGTTAATAGTAACATTTATGATCCACATTTCCTGGCACTGGCTACCAAAAGGTAGCTCACTGTTATTAGTAACACCAAACTGAGGAGTTGAATAAGCTTCCATAGAATAAGGGAGTTAACAGAGTCCATTACAAAGTAAAACATTATTCACTACAAGATATTGTTGATTAGTAGTTATGACATGGAAAATGTTATATAAGGCTTATAGCTATATGAGTGCTATATTTTCAAATCTATGACCACTGATAAAAGGGAGTGAATGGGGATTCATTTATCTCAGTTGATTGAGTGCAGTCTGCGGGGGGTAAAGGCTCTTATACTTAACAGGGAATATATAGGAGATAAAGGAATATGCTTTCTTTTGGTAATTCTCAGTAATGTAGGTGTGTGCCAACCCGCTAGAACAGTATATCTTTCTTTAAGGGTTGCAGTATATGGACAGACAGTAGTTAGTTTCCATATCAGGAGTGAGGGTGAGGAGGACTGGATTAGGTCCTACTCCTAGTTTAGAGTTTCAGGACTCCTGTGAATGCCAAGTATAGTTTTAAAAATCCTCTGATTACTTTCACTATTCCCAAATAAAGCCTAATATAATCATTGTCTTACCTTCCTCAAGTTTTCCCAGAGCAATCAAAAAAAAAAAAAATCGGGACTCTATCCTGTAGATTGGAATATAGGACTTCAAGGTGGACTCATGAGTCATTAGCTAGAATTTTTTTTTTTTTGGAGTTGGAGTCTCATTCCATCGTCCAGGCTAGAGTGTAAGTGGCATGCTCACGGCCACCCCAGCGTTGACCTGCTGGGCTCCGATGATGCTTCCGCCTCAGCCTTCTGAGTAGCCGGAACCACAGGTGCACACTACCTCACCCGGTTAATTTTTGATTTATTGTAGAGATGAGGTCTCACCAAGTTGCCCAGGCTGGTCTCAAACCCTCAGGCTCAGGCAATCCACTTGCCTTGGCCTTCTAAAGTGCTAGGGTTACAGGCTGAGCCACCGAGCATGGCCTAGTTAGAATTTTTAAAGAGAAGGGAGGGATGGGTTCAAGCTGCTTATGTAACAGCTGCTCCTGATGGCAGGGAGGGAACCGTCCCCATGTAGGCTAACTGGAGACGTGCGACAGAGCCAGAAAAGGGGAGAGCAGTTTGAACATGGGCCACAGCATCCACAACTGGGGAAGAAGGAAAGGACGTCTCGTCCGAATGGGCACAGGTACCCATGGCAGGCGAAAACATCATCACACTTGAAAGAGCAGTGCCTTCAGGGTCTACAACAACCAGAGTCAGGTTCAGCAGCTGCTAGAGGACAGGAGGAGTGTGACTTTCACTACATGGCAGCTGAGAAGTCCAGACAGCGATTCCTGGCGTTGTTGAGTCCCTAAATTAGTGGTTTTCAAGCGTCATGCTGTATCAGAATCATCTAGAGGGCTTGGTAAAGCACAGTGCTGGGCCCCACCTCCAGAGATTCTGTTTCAGTAGGCTGGGGTGTTGACAAGAGAATTTGTATCTATAAGGTCCCAGGCAACACCTGATGTAGCTGGTTTGAGGACTGCATTTTGAGAACCACTGCTGTACTATCTTGATTAGGATAAGCTATGTTCTGCCACAGTAATAAATAAACCCCCAAATCTCAGTGACTTAACACCATTGCTATACTTTGGATATGATGTATCTGACCTCTTCAAATATCAGGTTGAAATTTGATTTCCAGTGTTGGAGGTGGGGCCTAATGGGAAGCATTTGGGTCTTAGGGTTGGATTCCTCATGAATAAATTAGACCGCTGGGTTAGCAGAGGAAGGAGTGAGTTCTCACTTTATTAGTTTCCATGAGAGCTGGTTGTTCAAAAGAGTCTCACCCCCGCCCCGTGTTATCTCTGCCCATACCACTTCCCCTTTGCCTCCTGCCATGAGTAGAAGCAACCTGAGACTTTGACCAAATGCCCAATCTTCCAGCCAGCAGAATTGTGAGCAAAATAAATCTTTTTTTCTTTAGAAATTACCCAGTCATGGCCAGGTGCAGTGAGCCTATAATCCCACCACTTTGGAGGCCGAGGTGAGAGGATTGTCTGGGCAACTCAGCAAGACCTCATCTCTACAAAAAATCAACAAAAGTTAGCCAGGCATGATGGCACATGGCTGTAGTTCCAGCTACTTGGAAGACGGGGCAGAAGAAGAATTGCCTGAGCCCAGCAGGTCGAGGCTGCGGCGTCTGTGAGCGTGCCACTGCACTCCAGCCTTGGTGACAGAGTGAGACTCCAACTGAAAAAAAGAAAAGAAACGACCCAGTCTCACGTATTCCTTTGCAGCAACACAGACAGACTGAGACAACTATAAAGGTTCATCTCTGGCTCTATCTCAGTCCCATGCAGGCTGGATAATCCTGTCCCATGGTGCACCCATGCCAATTCAACTGCAAAAGAGAAAGAGCGTACTGGAAAAGTACACAAGATATTTTTAAGGATGATGCCCAGAAGAGATTTACATAACGTCTTCCTGCCTCTGTTTTGGGATCCCAACTGACTGGGAAATGTAGCTAACCTGGGTGCCCAGGAAAGAGGGGACAGGGCGGAAATATATGTTATCTCTGCTCAAACAGCCCATGATCCATTCCCACGTCTCTGCCTTCCTTATTAGCAGATTTTGTGTGTCAGAGTTGATGCCGCCCTCGACTCGAGGAGAGTATCTATTAGACTAAGACAGTCCACGTTGCCAGTGATTGGTTCTGGTACCCAGGCTCAAGTTAATCAGTGCATGTCATTTGCTTGTCAACTGTTACTGGTCCAGGGGTGGGCTTGTGACTCAATTAAGCTGAAGGCAATCAGGAGGGTGGAGAGAGTCTTGGTCTGTCCTACTGGACTTAAATGGGAAAACACGCTGCTTCAGTTGTCACCAGCAGGCATCTTGAGAGCAAGATGCCAAGCCAAAGGAGGCTAGAAACCTAGAGAAGCATTGAGAAATGGAGCCAGAGGCTAATTCTCTTCCTGAAGCCTACTGTATCTCTGAATTTATTTTAAGCCACTTTGCGCCCAGATCTATTATGTATAGCAGAATATAGCCAAATGGGATACACCATTCAAAGCATGAAAGAAACTTATTGTACTCCATGGGTTCTACAGATGAAGTGGCCTAGGTGGCTCAGCCTGTAATCCCACGCCTTTGGGAGGCTAAGGTGAGTGGATTGCCTGAGCCTGCAGGTTCGAGACCCACCTGGGCAGGCAAGACCTCATCTCTACAATAAACCAAAAAATTAGCCGGGCATGGTAGCATGCGCCTGTAGTTCTAGCTACTTGGAAGGCTGAGGCAGAAGGATTGCCGGAGCCCAGCAGGTCGAGGCTGCAGTGGCCACTCCTGGCCACTGCACTCCAGTTTGGGCAACAGAGTGAGACTCCAACTCAAAAAAAAAAAAAAATGCAACCAAAGTATTTATGAGACCATAGAACTGTCAAACCAGAATTCTATATCCAGCAAAAATATCCCTCAGAGATGAAGATGAAATAAAAATTCTCAAATAAAGGAACACAAAGAGAATCACTTACCAGCAGATCCGGTCTTTAAAAATTGCTTAAGGAATGTCTTTAGACAGAAAGGAATGACATCAGTAGGAAACTTCAGACGTCAGAAATAGAGGAAGAGAAACCACATGATCTTACCAATTTATGCAGAAAAGCAATTTGACAAAATGCAATATTCGTAACCAAAACTCTCAGTTTCTTCAACCTGATAAAAGATATCTACAAAAAACCTACAGCTGAGAGCACACTTAAAGTTTAGGGGGTTTTAAAAACTTCCCTCTAAGATCAGGAATAAAGCAAGCATGCCCACTCTTGCCACCCCATTAAACTTTATACTGGAAGTCCTAACCAGTGCAATAAGGCAAGAAAATAAATGTATAGATATTGGTTTCAGCATCTATACATTTATCTATCTGTATGTCTGTCTATGTACACATATATATTATCTACATAGATATAAATTCCACATCACAGATATCGGAAAGAAAGAAATAAAATTGTCCTCATTTACAAATGTCATGATTTTCTACAGAGAAAAATCACAAGGAATCTACAAGAACTCCTGGAACTAATGAGTGGGCTAGCAAAGTTATAGGATACAAGATTAACATATAAATATCAAGCTTATTTTTATATGCTTATTTTTATAAGCTTATATATATGCAGTGAACAATTGGAAAATGAAATTTTAAAAACAGTACCATTCACAAGAGCTTAAAAAACAAAACCAAAAACCTCTCAGTATAAGTCTAACACAACATATACGGGATCTGTGTGTTGAAAACCACAAAAGAGAATTCCAACTGCTGCTCCAAGTCACCACTCCTGTTCACATGAAAAAGAAGCAAAACAAATGGAAAATCTGTGACTTTTCTTTAATTCATTAAAGAACTGAAGTCTCAGGGCAAACTGCCCTCACTCCCTGAATTCTGGAGAGAGAGAAGAATACAGGGAGTCACACCCAGGATCTGCTTACCTGGAACAGAAGTTGCTGGAGCCATTAGACTATAAGATGCTTTAATGATAATTTTGATACATTGCTAAAGGCTGAGTGCGAACTAGAATGGGAACGAAGGCCACAGTCTTAGAGTGGGTTTTGCTTCCATGAACCCCTACTGGAGTCCAGCTCCAGGAGAGAGTCAGGGCTTGAGACGGGATGCTGGAGACCAGCTCCAGCGGGGTTCAGGGTACCCCAAAGGTGGAGATGGCATCGGCGATTGGGGAAGAAGAAAGAGAAAGAAAGAGACTGGACTCCAGTCTAGTGCAGAAGCAATGTGTGTGATATTGGGAATTACAACGGGTCTTTTATACAAAAGTCAGATTGTGGGAGGGGCGTCCCCCACCCACCAGAAACCTTAATCCATGAAAACTTAATCATGATTGCCTTTAAACCCTTTTCATATGATAATCTTAAAATCCCATAACAAAGGATAACCTAATCTGTGACTGA